>NC_136488.1:85739905-85752405 GCF_053919585.1 Euprymna scolopes
ACAAAGTTTTTTTTGTTTTTTATTTTTCTAATTTCAATGTTGCACCATTATTGTGATGTTTAATTTGCAGTATATTTCAATTTAACTTTTATTATAAAAAGTTTGAGTTTATGATTTGTTTCCTACAAAAAAAATACCCTCTCTGAAAAAAAAAACAGGCAAAACTAGCTGATAAAATATGTAAGCCTTCTGGGGAGCTAAGCCTTTCAATATAATTCCAGAAACATATAGTGAGAAAACACGGAACATTTTATATATTGAATATACTATATTTATAATTTTTTTATGGTAGGAAGTTAAAATATGGAGTTGGGGGGGGGGATTACCGATTTTTGAAAATTTCGGACGATAAAAGTTAAAAATCTAGCGATTTTCTGGAGATTTCTTTCTCCTGATCTCGCGGGTTTTTTTTTTTTAAATCTCAGATGCCAACATTGCATCACTAAAAAAACACTACAGGCTTAATGTGAACAGAATGTGTTTACAATATCGGTAAATTTTCAATGGGTTTAATCACATGATTATTGATAATGTAACCATGTGATTGAAATTTAATTTAAATTAACCACACGGGATTGCTTTGCTATCAAATATTCATCGAAAAATGGTAGGTACACACAAAATGAATGCCGAAGCTCAAAGTGTATAAACATTTTGACTCCTCCCTTTACTTAAAGATTCACCAAAAATCAGGAAATTAACAAATTCTAATGAAAATTGCAGTATTTTTCAAATAATGGTCGCAGAATATAATGAACTAATTAGTTTTACTTAACTCTTAGTGAAAATGTTTTATTTTGTTTAAACAAAAAATACCTTTACTAAAGTTATGGTTTTCAGTAGTAAATAAAAAACGCAAGAATTTATTTTTGCTTTTTTTATATAAATAAAGCATCGTAATTTGTAACAATAAAAAATAATTTTTACAGTAACATTACGAAAAAAGCCCCCAAAGTCCGTATTAATGAATTCGATATAACTCGAAGAAAAATGAATTCTCGCATACTATTCAGGAAATTAAAGATTCAATTAGATTTCTATTTCAGTCACCTAAATTATTTAGGGTGAAATGAGTTTAGGAATTTATAGCCAAACCTAATTTCTTTTTTTGCTTAAAAAAAATAGCAGTAATACAGTAAGTTAGGTAAAATTTGCATAGAATGCTCTGCTTTACGGTTGTAAAAATGGAACGGAAATTTGAATTTCGTTCCCTTTTAAATTCGGTACATTTTTACATTACGTCCAACTCATCGTTCACATTCGACGCGTCAACTTTTATAGCTTTTCGGGTATTCTGACAAGGTTAGGGGTGTCTATTACGAAAGCCGTTCTTAACATGGGTAGATTGGTAGGTTTGTCAGAAATTTCGCGAAAAATAGTGAATAATTCCACCCCGTCTTTCCAAGCTTATAACTCCTCAAAAAATCTAACTCAAGCCCTAATTTTTTCCAATTAAAGGAGCAAGGACTAAGGTTTCATTAAAACAAAACAAAAACAAAAAAAAAACAAACGAAATTTAAAAGAAAAAACGGTTTTAACTTCGGACTTTACAGGTAAATTTCTAAAAAACACTACTTTTTTGTTTTAAATTTGAATATATTATTGATTGACCTTTTCTCTTCAATTTGTGATATATAACACTTTGGTGAATAAATTATTTACTTCTTAATAGACATTTCAAAATGGGCGGCGTGAATTATTCTACCCCCTGACTTTCCAAGCTTATAACTACTCGAAAAATGTAATTGAAGCCCTAATTTTGTTTTCAATTAAAGGAGCAAGGACCAACGTTTCATAAAAGAAAACAAAAGAACAAACAAGCAACGTGGTTTTAAAAAAAGGTTTTAAACTTCGAACTTTACAGGTAAATTTCTAAAAACACTACTTTTTTAATTTGAATATATTACTTATTGACCTTTTCTCTTCAATTTGTGATATATAAAACTTTAGTGAGTAAATTAATTATTTACTTTTTAGTAGACACTTTAAAATGGGGGGGGGGCGTGAATTAAAAAAAACGTTTGTCTAAAATATTATATTCGGTTTATTGGAAAGAGCATAACATTTAACATTGACCCTGAAAATATCGTAAAAATAGAATCAATAGAAAAATTTTGATAGATTTTTAAATTTTAAAAATTGAAAAATATTGAGTTCGTAAAATTCATTACTGTGTTTTAAAAAATTAAAAAGGTATTTCTATTACTTTTAAAACAACTTTAATAGTTTATTTTGGAAGTATAATCCATAAAGAAAATAAACAACCCACATTTAAAAGAGAAATTACGAGATTTTTTTATTTTATTCGCAGTTTCATGATAGTGGTGTCAAAAATTCCTACAAAAATTCTGATACATCTACTAGATTAGAGTGTTTATTCGTTGTAAACGTACCCGACAACCTATGAATATCGACATTTCCAATGTGAATGGTAAGCTGGACTTATGTAAAAAATAACAAAAAGATATACCAAACTGACTTTTTCGTTTAAAAATGGAATTATTTCCCTTTCGTTATTAACTTTTTTTTTTAATAAATATTTTGTGTTTTATATACATAAAGTGCAATTGTTGAATGTTACTGTTTTGATTATATTCGTTTGGGGGGTCACAATTAAAAAATTAAGAAAGATTAGAAGCGAAATTTAAGTTTCCGTTCCATTTTTGCAACAACCGTAAAACAGCGCATACTCAGCAAGTTTTATCGTAATTTATAAGCATAATATTGAAACACTAAATCAACATTTTATTTTTTTTTTTGCATAATTAATGATGGAAGTATTTTTCTTTTTATTTTCTTAACATCTTTAAAAAAAATAATTTGTACATTCCCTTGAAAAAAAGAATCAAACTTTTCTCTACTTTCACATGTGTTCCATTTTAACAAACTGAGCCACAGCAACGCGTGGCCGGGTACAGCTAGTATATATATATATGTATGTATATATAAAATAATATTTACCTACATACTTACTTGCCTTATTTCGGAACTTGCAGATACCGGCCATTCTCTCCCCTTAATTTTACCCCTTTTAACTCTTTATTTATTTATTTACTCATCTATTTACTTATATATATATATATATATATATATATATATATATATATATATATATATGTATGAATATATATGTATATATATATGCGTGTGTGTGTATATGTGTGTATGTTTGTTGTGTGTATATATATATGTATATGTGTAATTGTATGTATTCATATATATGTATGTATATATGCATGTTGGTATGTACATACATACGTATGTATTTAACTTATCATTCTTCTCAATTCATTTGCTTTTTTAAATGACTCCTGCTGAGAATTTAATTCTTAAGTAATGACTTGTATATTTCAGTTGACCCCTTCATTTGCTTTAAATTTGACGCCACTTGGACGTCATCCTGTCTGGGTCATTTTGACATTGCCTTTTCTATTCTGAAATTAACTCAATCAGCAGTCCTTTTTTTTCTTCTTCACTCATTTTTCTTAAATCAGCTCAGCCTTGACAGTTGTGTTTTAAAATCTCTCCATTTCTTTTTTCTACACACAACTTATCTTTCTTTTAATAATAATATTTGAATTCATTCCCTTTTTCCTTGTACCCATTTGTGAATTAATCCACAGATTTATGCCTTTCGGATTACTTTGAACCATCTTTTAATGACGTGATTCCCTTGGACTTTACTTGTGGAAATGGAAATTTAATCAACATTTTTGGATTTTACCGTTATTGGATATTTTACCCTTCACCAGACCATCAATTCACGTGAAATCACCTTTTTCTCCACCCTGTCCCCTCTGCTTCACTATGTGTTACCAAGTAAGATCTATGACTTACTTGTAGTTTCATTAAATACTTTTAGAAGCAAAATCTGATTCCGCATTTTGCTAATTCCTACCTTCTGATGAGAAGAAATGCATTTCTTCGAAACTCCGTGGATTAAGGTCTATCCACTTATTTTGTTTTTTTCTTTTTAAAATTAAATATGTTTTTAACTCTTTTTCAAAGTGTTTTTAACATGTTTTGTCAACTACTTGTTCTTATATGTATATAGATTTTTTTAATATAGTTATTCACTGACGCGTGTCTTGCCGTCTACAACTTATTAGAATGGCTGAATCTAGCGAGATTTAAAATTTGGACTACATGGCAAGAAGCCTAAATCTTCCACTGGATTATCTCGAACGACTGCTGGATGTATCACGTTTTATGCAGATGCTATTTATTTGTTTTTGTTTTCAATACTTTTGTTGAATGAATTCAAATTTTTATACAAAAGTGCGAGTTGGGATACGTTCCCGTTTGGCCAATTTGGTACCCCCAAGTGGGGAGCGGTATATATATTGTTATTTTTTTTATTATAATTATCCACTGACACGTGTTTCATTGCTTACGACTCATTAGAGTAGCTGAATCTAGCGAGGTTCGAAATTGGGACACCATGGTAAGAAACCTAAACCTCTTCCACTGGGTTGTGTCGCGTTATATTATATATATATATATATATATATATATATATATATATATATGTATGTGTGTGTGTGTGTGTGTGTGTGTGTGTGTGTGTGTGTGTGTGTGTGTTAGAAATGATATAATGATTTCCACAGGCAGTTCTCACGAGCCATGATAGTCAACGAATCGGAAGTCCAAGACTCGAGTGTCACCATTATTTGGGCTTATCAGTTGAACACATATAAACTCGGGATTTGAACCCCGAATTACTTGCATGCGAAGCGAGTACTCTGCAACTTGAGCAACTGCGCCACATGCAAAAAAAAAAAAAATCGAACACAAATGAAGCTAACTACGGCGAAACTCGTCTACGTAATTTACCTAAACTGTTTCAAACAAGGAGTTTGGTCGTCCAACCACTGAGAATCCAAGCCGATATTTCACAGGTAGGTTTTTTTTTTGTTTTTTTTACATTTGCATCATATACATTAGTTTTGTGACGATTAATCAGAATCGGAATCGGGAATCGTGAAAGTCGACAAGTTTTGGAGTATCGGAATCAGTATAGGAATCGGAAAATTTGGTGCCTACTTTCCGATGCAAAAACGATTCTTTTAATTGTCTTTTTTATTTTATTATGTTTAAAGAAAAATCTTCCATTGCTGGCAATAAATGATAAAATAATAAATATTTATTGATTTTAAAATACCAGTAAAGATAAATCTATAGACCATCCTCCACAAGTATAAATATCTGCATATTTAACATTCGCTTTTTTATACAGAAATCAGGGAAAATAACAATCTTATAGTTAAATATTTAGAGGTTTATAAAGAATCAGAATCGGAATCGGAAATTTATTACTGACTCGGTAATTGTATCGGAATCGGGAATAATATTGGAATCGTTCCATCATTAATATATATAAATATTGTTAACAGGTTTTCTATATCTATATTCATACATATTTCATCTTAGCTAAAAGTTATCAGTGTGGCTGAATAATATTGTATCAATGACTGCATGATTAGAACCCTAACTTGAAATCACTTTTTACTTTTATATTTGCTCCTGCAGCCACTGAGACAAAAAATACATTTAAGAATATTCTTATCATTTCTTATAGTCGTATTCGTTGACTAATCGAAATCAAGGGGAAATAACTTTGCAATATTACTTTTGATGCTATTTATATTTCTTATGCAGAATTCAATTCTTTAAAGGGAGCTTTAACAGATTAGTTATAGTAATATTTTTTCAATATCTACCCACACACATATTAAATCTTAAGACAGTTTTGCCACTGTAGTTAGACTTAACTGTATCACTGGTCTCAGGTCTCGAACCGTGGGCTAGAGGCATCAATACAACGCCACTGTCACTCACGGCCATTGATACAGCTCTACAATAAAAAATGGAAATATTCCCATGAATTGTTAAACATACATAGTCAACCATTGTTGAGTGGTGGTGGTAGTAGCAGAGATCATTGTTGTTGTTGCTGTCCTGGTTGTTGTTATGATGGTGACGATAGCAACTATCGCATTTGCTATGAAAAGAAAAGCGCTCCTATCATTTTTCAACCTTAAAAAGTTGATTTTATTTTTTAGTCATCACTAGCAGTTCAGCTCAGCTTTACTCGGGCCTGATATACTGTTCATAACTTTATGTGCATATATATATATATATATATATATATATATATATATATATATATATATATATATATTTAAAAGTTTGACTCATGTCCAGGTAACCTTCATCTAAGATTTCAAGTGTTTAGACTCAAAATTTGCGGAGGAGTTTAGTAGTATCAGCCATGAACAAAGCTTCTTTCTTAGAACTGCACGCCTGTGGAACTCTGTTCCGTCTGCCTGCTTCCCTCCGGACTACAACTTGGATGTCTTCAAGTCCAATGTTAACAAATTCCTAATGAATCGCCCCCTTAATTAAACACTTCATGAAATCGCCACACTAACGTAATGTACTTGCAATAACCCTTATCCCTGAGTTGCTTCCGGGCCTTGATAGGTGGTGATCACTGTGTAAAAAAAAAAAAATGGTCATCTTTTTCAACTTTGACCTCTTGGAAGCCAAATTTTCGCCCAAAAAATTGATTAAAAAGCTTGCTGCATGTCTGAATGCCCTGTTTGTAAAATTTAAAATGTTAAGACCAAAAATTGGCCGAGTAATTTGGTAGTGACCGCAGAAGAAAAATTTTTTAAAACTTTTACCCAAATTTTGACTCCTTAACATTTATTGTTTTGGGCTCAAATGAATTTAAAAGTTTGATCCATGTCCAAGTAACCTGCATCTAAAATCTCAAGTGTTTAAACCCAAAATTGGCGGGGGAGTTTGGTAGAGTTTTCAAAGGCCAAATCGTTGAACTTTGACCCCGGGACAGCTAAATTTCTGACCGAAAATCAATTAAAAATATTTTCAAAATCTCAATCCCCCTTATGTCAAATCTTGAGTCTGAAAATTGACAGAGTAGTTTGGTAGGTAAATATACACACACATACAGACAAACAATTTCACTTTTATATATATATATATATATATATATATATATATATATATATATATATATATATATATATATATATAGACTAGGTATTTCTTCTGTCTTAAGTAATAAAGGCGAACAGCACAAAGCAACAACTTAAAATTACTCAGTAATATAAAATTGTATTGTTTTTACAAATCGACGTTCCATTTTTAGTCTAATTATTTAATTGTATTAACAGTTTTTATTAGAGAATTCATTTTATTATTTATACTTATACAAAATCCTACTCATCAACTTGAAATATCAAATAGATAATTTTAAATAAACTGTTTTAGTGTGGTTTTACTTAATTGATAAAATGTTACTGTTCGCATACAGTAAATTCTCACAACATAAGATTATCTCATATATATATATATATATATATATATATATATATATATAAAATGAACTCATTTTTTCCATGTGAGTTTGACCTTAGTAGGATTAAAAATCATGACATTACATTCAAATGTACTGCCCCCACACTTCAGCACAGGATCTGAGGTGTGCTATAGGCCTACTACCCTTACAGTTCCTTGATATTCGTACATTTCTATATTTTTTCCGGTGAGAGTTTACTGTCACAATCGGTTAGAATCAATGTAAGTTGTAAAATCTTTTTTCTCTATTCGATTCATACTCCACCCGTGACCACTTAACACTGCTGCGGATACGTCCACAGGGGAATATACGAGTAACACTGGTTTGAGTTTTTAGTTGCTTAAAAAATATGGATTGGCATTTTTCCGTCGGGTGAAACGCGACTTTACATTCCAGTTATTTTGTGGGTTACTCGTGCCATTTTATAAATTTCTTCTTCTTTTTCACCCTTTTTCTCCTCCCTTTATATTTTTTCTCTTTTGTAGGGGGGAGTTGCGATTTGAAGGATTACTTAAACGAAACGAACTAACATTTGATTCCAGTTTTTACAAGAAACTTTAACAGTCAACCGCCAGCGTTCTTAAAATCTTGCACCAATTAGTCACTTTAATATTTTATTTACTGTCTTTATACTTCTATTATGTTTTCACTGATTTCATACGGGATACTGGGGGGGGGCTGACTTCCTATTTTCGGATTAATTACTTTATACACGGTAAGTTTTATTTTTTTGAATTTTGTTTTTCCATTTAAAAGGAAAACAAAAAAATTACATTTAAATAAACATATTTGCATTTTACGCGGTTACTTTTTGTTTTTTTTTTTCTTTTTTTACTTTGGTATTCTTTCACGTTCGTTTTGTTTTTTATTCCTTTCAATTTTACGCGTCATATATTAGTTAAACCAGGGCGGGGGGCATCTATAAATATAAAAGCTAAACTCAGCCTCTTCCTGATATTACGACAATGACGTCATGTTTGACCTAGAAAACGTTGACGTTAGTTTCAACCAACTGTAAGTGTTGTTAAAGGATTAATTTTATTCGTTCTCAATTGTGTGTCTCTTTGGTATAGAGGTAACGTGTTAGGCTTTTTTCCCCGCCTTAGCCTCGATGCTTCGGGTTCGAGCCTGTCTTCCTACCTAAACCTTTTTTCCTCTTTTACACCCTTTTTTCCCCCTTTTTTTACATTTATTCGCGGTTTTGCTTTGTTTTGGTTTTTCCAATTTTTTATAACATCATGGTTTTCTATAATATTAAAACAGGGTGCTCTCCTCCTATATACACACCTCCAAACGCCTGGGCAACGCCGGGTACCCCCCGCTAGTATCAAATAATACTGTAACACTTATATTTTGTTAAATGTAAAATGAAAAGCATTTGTTTTGCTTTTCATTAATTTAACTACTTGGGAGGATACCCTAACCCATCAAAATAAAAGGTAAATTAATTCCACCAAAAGAACAATTTGGCATCATATATGTGTTTCATTACTCTGTAGGGACACACCCATGCACTAAAGATGAACTCTTCCGAAAAGTAGCTGAGAGTTACGACTCTCGAGGAGGTCAGTATAATTTTGTAATACACACGTCGAGGTTCCAATCTCAACAATCAATCTGACAGAAACTATGCCATTTTGATGGCCTTTTTGCTGTCGGATTAATGCAAAATGTTCTGTGTAGTCCTATGAGGTCAACCCTCCCAGGCTTTACCTTCCGGCTTTCGGGAGGAGCAAGTGTATTGCTTGCTACCTGAGGCCCCCTTACTGAGGAATGCTGAGGAGATACTCAGGCATATTTTTGCATGGCCGAAGTGCTCCTTCTCTTGGAGCACTGACTTATTCCCCCCCCCCCACCTTACGACCTTTCACATACTCTCGCGATGGGAGAGAGGTAAATATCGGTCAATGTACTTTCATAGTCCACAATTTTGGCGGTACTTGCTACGATGGTTGCTTTTTGTATATGCTGTTTTTTTGTTTTGTTTAAATACATTTTACCTTTGCTTACTCATCTCTGTGGCCATGTTTTCCTTAGTGACCCTTCCACGCCTCATCATCAAAATGAACACAGTTTTGCCAACGTCGAAAAAGTGTTTTTATGCCAGTCACGTTTTGTTGGTGATGAAGACGCTGAAAGTCATTATGGATATGGCTTAGGTTCTTGAAGCGTTTATCACACAGAAAGTTCAGAAGCGTGAAAATGTGGTACTCGGTAGGTCACAGGTCTGGAGAGTATGGTTAATTCAGCAGAGGTTCGTAGCTCAATTAATTCAACTTCATCCGGATCGGTTTAGCAACGTGCGGTCGGGCATTGTCATAAAGGAGAATTGAGCTATTTCTGTTGATTAATGCTGGGTGTTGTCAAAGTTTCTGATGCATTTGATCCATTTGTTAGCAGAATGGTTTCGCCTGCATTCAAAAAATTGTAATGGGTAAGACCAATCGCAGACCACCAAAAAGTCAGCATGACTTTCTTTTGGTGCAACTCTTCCTTCAAGAAGTGTCTTGGAGCTAACCACTGAGATGAGTGTCACCAGCTGTCATAAAGAACACTTTTCATCACGTTACAATCTAGTCAAGAAACGGGTCGTTCTTGTTGCGTAAAAGAGGGCAAGATGACACTTCATAATGGCGTTTCTTTTGGATGTCGTTCAGTTAGTGGGTATTTATCAGTTGTTTTGTCTTTCCAATCTCTTTCAAGTGGTTGGAAATCGTCGTATACGTTACATCTAATTCAGAAGCAAGTTCTCGAACAGTTGTGTATGGATTGGCTTCGACTAAAGCTCTGAATTAATCGATATCAATATCCGATGGCCGATCACTACACTCATCATCTTCAAGACTTTTTCGCCACCACAAAATCTTTTAAGCCAATATTGTGTTGTGCGCTTAGTAGTGGTTCCTGGGCCAAACGACTCGTTGATATCACTAGCTGTTTCAGCAGCATTTTGGCCTAGCTTGACCTGAAATGAGAAAATTGTGCGAATTTGCTTTTTTCTATCCTGTATTCAACGTTCTCAAAAGAAGACATAATTGTTGTAAAACGATTGTAATTTAAACGATTAGATAGAGCGAAAAACGTTACTTAAAATGATATATAAAATAAAGATATTTTAACGAAAACTTATTTGAAAATACATCATTTGAAATCAATTTATAAATTCTGCTAGAACTTTCATGGTATCCTAATAGTTTAAGAGTGAAATTTGTATATGAAACTATTTAAACATGTAAACATAACTAACTTAATTTAAAACGAAACCGCGATGGTTTTCTCATGACCCCCCCCCCAATAAAAAATTACCAAATCATTTTATTGTTTCCTAAATTTCGTGACATATGTTTACTTGCATCCCGACATATCTTCAGATATCATCCTGTCATTTTGGTTCTTTGAACACCAAACATCCCCATTCGTACTTAGACTGGTCAAAAACAAGTTCTCAACCCAATGGTTTTCCGCTTTGATTTATTCAGTCGTGAAGCTCCTTCATTTGTTTACAGTTTCAGTCAATACTTTATCGACCACTGAGGAGCCCTCATACATATTGTATTTATTTTTCTATCAAATATAAAATGAAAGCAGTTAAATAGAAACAATGACTAATTTTATTTATTTTATGTAATCTTGCCCGTTCTCGTTATGTGACGCTTCGTTTCACAGCAACCAATACAAATAATGACTTTTGGAAATGAATGCGGTAATGCAAAAGTTGAAGCACCTAGTTCCTATTTATTTGCCTCAACACAAGGGCAAAGTTAGACATAAGACCGGTGTTTTATGTGTGGAAAGTTCAGCTATCCCAAAGAAGGCACTATGGATTGGAACAAAAATAAAACTTGCTTCAGTCTAGAAAGGATACACGTTCAAGGAGAGACTAGACTACGTGAACCATCAGAATAAGTACTTTTTTCTAGTCAAAAGGATAAAAAAATGTTGCGTTTATAATCTTCAAACCTTATTTACACACTAATTTCGTCTTCTTTTAAATATGAATATAAAAACGGTATCACCGAACTTAAGCAACGTTTAACCTGTTCAAAAGAGAAAAGATACTACATTTGGACTGTATCTTCGATATTTTGAAATTGTAATTTGAAACAAGATATACGAGTGCTACGAGGTAAATAAACAAACCCGTTGCTTCTACATTATTTGAACCAAAATATTTTTGTTACGTTTCGGTCACATACGATATTTTTCTTAAGTCGCATAAAAAATGTCGTGACAAATATTTACACACATATCATGTCGTTCTATACAAGTTTCCGACACTTAAGTATATAACGGGCCACTAAATGCCAAAATATGCAAAAACAATAAATGAAAAACGTTTTCTTTTCCCCCAACCAGATTCATCCAATGGATTTTCACGTTAAATTACATTTAGACCGTTTCTTTCTTTTTTTTTTAATTTGTTTTAATCTGAACTTAATTTAGACTGATTCGACACGCGAATGATACGAAGTAAATAAACTAAACCGCTGCTCTTCTACATTACTTGAACAGAAAAAAAATTCTGTTGCATTTCGGTCACAGACGACTTCGTTAAAATATAAACCATTTTACTTTTCTTTTTTAAAGTCACACAAAAACTTTGTTACACAGATTTACATGCAAAATATGTTGGCTTACGTATTCAAAAAAAAAAACAACAACATGTATGACCATGGTTAATATTCGGTAGGTAATCTAATTTCCCGGGCAGGGCCGGGACCTGATCAGCTAGTTTAGATAACAATGGAGATAAGCATTACATGATTGTATGCAGACGTTGGCAAAGATAGGAGTTAATATTTTTCATTTGTAAGAGAAGAGACTTTATGTCTCCAACAATATGCGAGAAGGAATTAGATTTCCATTTCATTTCATTTTGGTAAAGTTACTCAACATTTTTTTATGCATGCAGATTGAAAGACAACCGACTCCTCACGAGGGAAAAGATTGACACGTTTTTTTTTTCTCTTTTTATGTGAAGATGATATTCAGCTCCCCAAAAGAGGATGAAACTAAAATTAAAATTTTCTCAGCCAATAAGGTTTGATTGCTTGGTTATTTTAGGACATATCAACCATTTTCGAGTTATTTTATGTAATTCTGGTAAAAAGTGTTT
>NC_136488.1:85757405-85782405 GCF_053919585.1 Euprymna scolopes
CATGCACACAAAATTTCCAGCAACTGTTATGGTTTTGGGAGTGGTTAGCAATGAGGGACATGTGATGCCACCGCATTTCTTTCCACAAGGACTAAAATTCAATTCTGCTGCTTACATTGAAGTCCTGAGTACTGTTGTGAAGCCTTGGATTGGTAGAGTAAGAAATGGAAGGTCCAACATCTTTCAACAAGACTCTGCAACGGCACATGAGGCTCAGAAGACAAGAATGGTTAGCAGAGAATTTCCATGATCATATTACCCCCAATCTGTGGCCTCCAAGCTTTCCAGACTTAAATCCGTTGGATTATTATGTGTGGGGCGTTGTTGAGAGAGATGTTAATAAACATCCTCATAACACTAAAGATTCTCTGAAAGCATCCATAGTCAATGCAGGATATCGACGAGGACCATCTTAAACGTGTCTGCCAACAGTTTAGGTCTCGAATAGAAGCTGTAATTGATGCTGAGGGCGATTTTTTTAAATAAAGTTAAAAAATAATATTTTAGTTTATGTACAATAAAGTGACTTTTTGTAATACCAATGTTTTTGTTTGTCTTTTTGATTATTTTTAAAAAGGAAATATATGTTATCAAATGCCAGACCCTTCCTGTATATACGTATATACATGTATATACATATATACATATATACATACATACATCTATCTATATATATACATATAGCTATGCATATATGCATATATTTATGCATATATACATATACACGGACAATAATTAAACAAAAAAAAACTTAGAAGTAAATGTGTAGCTAGGATTTACTGCTTGATCTCTTAAATAAGGATTCGATATGTGTGCATTTATTTATATTAAATAGTGTATTTCATTCACCACCAGGAGATGCTGTTTTGGAATATTTTCGAATGGCATAATGTTTGAAATTGTCTGAATGGTCATGAAACAATTGTAACAAATAAGAAAATACACAACAATGTGCTCTCCTTTTAATCTTTATTGTCTTGATTTTGTAAAAATATTATATGATGCTCATTTATAAAAACTGATAATCTTGAAGCTTATTAATTAAGTCATTTTATTCTTACTTAATTTTTATTGGTATATGACATAGACTCTCAACCTGGGGGCCATGGCCCCCAAGGGGGCCATGGCAATAATTTAGGGGGGCCATGGTGGAATTTTCTTTTTTAATTGATTAAGTTGACAATAAAATTTTGTTACCTACATAATATTGTTACGAATGTGTGTGTACGTGTGTATGTATGTATGTGTGTATGTATGTGGGAGAGAGGTGATCGAATTATCTCAGTGTGGCCTTGGATATCAGCACGTAAACATGTGGGTATAATTGATTCTGAACCATACTGTATACTGTTTTACTTATTTTGTTCGACAATTATAAATGCGGTCGCTGTTTTCGTGTGTGAAATATTTGTGCACTTCCTTTATTATTTTCTTATTTTTTGGTATCATTGTATTCATGCTCATTCCCTACTCAGGTATTCCTGCTTTTTTTTTTTTAGTGCTAATATTGATGTGACTCGCTATTCTTCTCATAATTTCAATTGGGGCAGTGCTTGTCAAAGGAGGTGTGTTCTTGCTGTAGAAAGTACATTTCAGCTTGCTAGGTTGAGTGTGAATGTTTATCATCTTTACTCTCTCTGTGTATGTTTGTGTATGACTGTGTGTGTGCTTAATGTGTGAGTCCATGGATGTATTATGTATGTGGATATTTGTGTGTTTGTCATTTTATCACTTGTCCTATTTATCTGTCCTTCATTATCATTCTTTTGTCTTATCACTTAATGTTTGTTCTGATGGTCTGTCTTCTTTATTTTCCCTAGATTTGCGATGGCTACTAGTGTTACTAAGAAGCGGAAGTACAGTGAAGAGTACATTAGCTACGGATTTACATCAATTCTCGCTGATGGCATCGAGAAACCTCAGTGTGTACTGTGCTTCAAAGTGTTGGGGAACGATTCTATGAGGCCTAGTAAGTTGAAGCATCATTTGCAGACCATCCATCCACAGTATGCTGAAAAAGACCCCGATTTCTTCAGGCGCCATGAAAGTAGTTTCGGAAAACAGAAACTGGATGCAACTGGTGCTTTCCAACAACAGACCTCAAGTGTAGTTGAGGCATCATACGAGGTTGCCCTTGAAATAGCGAAGCAAAAGAAGCCCCACACAATTGGTGAAACCTTAATTAAGCCATGTACTTTAAAGATGGTCAAGCGTGTTCTTGGAGATGCAAATGAACGTAAAATTCAACAAATTTCCTTGTCAAACGACACTGTGAAGCGGAGAATTAATGAAATGTCAGATGACATAAAGGAAAAAGTGATACAGGAGATCAAATCGTCTCCAGCTGGTATGTTTGCAATACAACTGGATGAGTCAACGGATGTGAGTTCGTGTGCACAGCTACTCGTGTTTGTTAGGTATATTTTCTTGTGTGATATCAAGGAAGAATATCTGTTATGTACACAGCTTGAGACCACCACAACAGCTGAAGATGTGATGGAAAAGCTATCTTCTTTCTTCAAAGCTAACAGGATCCCATGGGAAAATTGTTGTGGAGTCTGTACAGACGGGGCTCCAGCGATGCTGGGATCAAAATCAGGGTTCCAGAAGCGTGTCAAGGAAGTAGCTCCGAATGCCAAGGGGGTTCATTGTATGATCCATCGTTTTGCACTGGCGTCGAAAACCCTCCCTGATGAACTTTGCAAGGTCCTGGAGGCAGTGGTCAAATGCGTCAACTTTGTAAAAGCTGGAGCTCTGAACTCTCGCCTTTTCCAGAACCTCTGTAGAGACATGGATTCGGAGCATGAAGCTCTCCTCTTTTACTCCAAAGTGCGCTGGCTTTCCAAGGGCAATGTTGTGAATCGAGTGTTTGAACTTCGGGGGGAGCTAAAATTGTTCCTGGAAATGCAAGGGAAAGATGATCTGTTGAGTCACTTCAATGAGGTTTTGTGGGAGCCACGTCTTGCATATTTAGCAGATATATTTGAGCAGCTAAATAGGTTGAATCTGAAACTACAGGGCAAGGAAAGAAATGTGTTTCACCTGATGGACTGTCTTCGTGGATTTCTTGCCAAGCTCCAGAATTGGCAAAGGAAAGTCGGTGCCGGGAATGTTGCCATGTTTGAAAACCTTTCAGCTGTCCTTGACGAGAATGAAGAAGATAGTCTGCTTGACCCATTACTTAAAACTGAAATCACCCAGCATCTGAGATCCTTGGAAAGTGAACTTAATATGTACTTCCCAGAATTCGAGGAGGAAGAAGGGAAGTTGGTAAGGAATCCATTCTCTGGCACTCTTGATATTACTACCATTCCCAGTGATGTTCAGGACGAGTTCCTTGATCTCAAACATGATTCTGCTGCCAAAGATCTCTATGAAGAAAAATCTCTGAATGTATTCTGGTGTTCGATGCATCAGTCATATCCAAAAGTCAGTGAGATTGCACTTCGACTACTCTTGCCTTTTTCAACTACCTATTTATGTGAGTCTGGTTTCTCCACCCTTCTACAAATCAAGAATAAGAGCCGCAACCGATTGGATGTGGACCCCGACATGAGATGTGCATTGTCAGTGACACAACCTCGGATTCGTCAACTGACTGAAAAGAAACAATATCAGCCTTCCCACTGATGTGTGATAAAGTATGCAGAGGTTAATTGAACTTTCTCCCATCCAAATCAAATTTGCTATTGTCTGCTAGTCTTTTGTAGTCTAGTGATGTAAGTTAAGCATATCACAGAAATCTATCAATATAAGATAATTATGACTGTAAACTTTGTAATAAAGCAAGGGTGTTCTCTTCATCAACATTTTATTTATTCTTTTTTTTCTGCGCCTTTTTTGGCAGGGTGGGATTTGGGAGAAAAATGAAGGGGAGCCACACGAATGTTGAGAATTCATGAAGGGGGGAATGGAGTGAAAAAGGTTGAGAACCACTGGTATATGAGCAATTACAGAATTTTGATATATTTTGATATTGGTTAAAAACATTAATAAGGTATATATATATATATATATATATATATATATATATATATATATATATATATAATGCATAAGTATATAATGATTGTATCAATTGGCTTCCTAGATGTAAATTTAATGAAACTCGTGTGATTATTAAAGAGTACTCAATGCACGACAGAGCTAGTATATAGTCTGTTTATTATACGAACATTTTGTTCACATATGTGTATACATGTTCCATTGGAATCTCAATTCAAGGATAACACTTCATCAGACCAAAAAAGAATCGATTCTTTTTTGGTCTGAGGAAGTGTTATCCTTGAATTAGGATTCCGCTGAAACATGTATGCACATATGTAACTAATGGTTTTATAATAAACAGACTATATATATCTCTCTCTCTCTCTCTCTCTATATATATATATATATATATATATATATATATATACATGCCAGCCGAAATAAGAAAGACCGCACGGCGAATTAAAATGTCATCGAACAAAATTGGAAAAAGAAGAATTTAGTTGCATTCAATCAAACATGACTTGTAAGCAAAATATACAAATATATATATATATATATATATATATATATATATATATATATATATATATATGGTGATTGTCACTTTTTGGCAAAAGGAGACCATCGTTCCTTGTCTTTAATGTAGATTATTTATCTGTTTCCATGTACTTAAAAAAAAATTGTTATTGTTTTTATAATTTACTTTTATTTATTTTAGTTTTCTATTTTATTTAGTTTTTATTTATTTTATTTTTTGTTTTATTTCATACATTTATACACATATACATATATGCATGTGGAGAGGTAATTAAGATGCAGTTTCTATCTTCTGTGGGAAGAAGGTGACTCTTCAGACCATCTCTGCTCTTACAGGTTGTTGCAATGGTTTTGCTGAGGTTGAGGAACGCCAACTGGTACTGCTTTACTGTGGACATTCATATGACGCTTCAGACCTCAGTTTGTATTTGCAAACCACAGAGCAAACATAACATCTGTGCTCCGCAGTGTTTTCCCCATCCAAGAAAGACTGATTTCCATGTGTTCCCTTATGACTAGCCAGATCGGGTTCAGGTAAAGTCATTTTACCGCATAAATCACAAACGTAGTCCAGCACAAAAGCCTCTGCCAGTTCTGACAGATTTTTCTCCCGGATATCATACTTAATTTTTGCATAGTCATATTTTTTCTTCTCAAAGCTATGAGGGAGTGCCACTCTTTACGATTACTGGGTCAATAGTGAAGGCTTCTAGATTACTCTTGATGTCCTTGAAGCATTTCTTTAGTTTGTGTTGTGGGCGCTTTCCTTGTATAATTTCGCCATAAAACAGGCACTTGCGTAATCAGTCATCATCCATCCTTGTTAGAAGTCCAGCCCACCTCATCTGATTACGTATAATCAATTTTTCAATGCATGGTACATCAGCTCGCATGAGGACATCTGTATCAGGTGTAAAAGAGTTTCACCTGATGTCCAGAATATGTCTCAGAAATTTCTGGTGTACTCTCTCCATGACCTTTATGTGTCTACCATAAGTTGTTCAGGCTTCAAAAGAATAAAGTAAGGATGGTAAAATACAAAATGGATAGACACTAATCTTTGTACAAAGGGTTATATCTCCATCAAACTATACTCGCCTCTCTACGCTGCCAAAAGCCTTAGTGGCACGCTGTAGTTGATCTCAGCATCCAGGATCCCGTCTCTGACAAGAGTGCTACCCAAATACACGAAGGGGTCAACCATAGCAAGCCTCTGATTGCTGACAAAAATATTTGGTTCCACATACAAACTGCCGAGTGGAGGTGTGAACATGACCTTATTTTTTAAGGCTAATAGTAAGCTCAGAAGATGTACAGCCATGTGAAAACAAATCCATGATACCCTGCATATTTTCCTCACCATGGGCCACAAGATCAGCACCATTTGCAAAGAGCAATTCACGAACTAGGTGCTGAAAGACCCCTGTAGAAGTATGAAAACGACTTTACCTGTGATCTTGAAACGCAAAAAACAGAAAACGGTCTTTAAAGGCATAGGAAAGCATAGTTGCAAAATAAATAGAGAAAAGTGTAGGTGCTGGTATATCACCATACTTTACGCCATTGTCAACTGAGTTGGGTTCTGCTAGAAATCTATTGAAGTTTAGGCGAGTCTCCATATTAGTGTGGAGTTCCTTGAGTAACTCTAGAAATTAAGGTGGGCATCCCAAACTTCCTAGAATTGTCCATAGGGCATTTCTGTTCACCGTATGAAATGCCTTATTCAAATCAACAAAAACCTGATAAAGTGGAACACTGTGTTCAGTACATTTCTCCTGCAATCGCTGGGCAGAGAAGATCATGTCCATGGTTTGTCTGCTCGGACGAAAGCCACTTTGACTTTCTCGAATGACAGACGGACGAATATACTTAAACAATCTATTGAGTAAAACTTTGAAAAATACTTTGCCTATTGCTTCTAACAAACTTATCACATGATACCTCCTAGTCTTTGGCCCCTTTTCCTTGTACAATGACGTAAGAATTCCATCAATTCAGTCCTGATGGATGGGAAAACCCTTCCAGACATAAGTAATAAGTTTAAGGATTTCACAAACAAGCTTATCACTCCCATGTAAGAGGACTTCCATAGCAATACCATCCCAATATTTAATTTCTTGATTGTATCTCTACTTTCGTTCTCAGATGGGTACTCAGACATTTCCTGGATAAGCTTCTGTTGTAAAATCTATTGATGACAACTTCATCAACATCCGAGGTGTTGCCAAAGAGATCAGAACAAACTTCTTTCTCACAGAAGAGACGTTGCGAGCCTGTCTCTGTTTTATCGTTATGTTCATGGCAAGTGCTTGTCTAAGCTCAAATTTATGATCCTCCTTTACCAAACATTCATGAGAAACACTCATTTGGCTGTAAACACTATCAATAATTTCCACCACTCTTTATCTGTGCCTAAACCTAAATGTAGATTCTATGAACAAAGCTTCTTTCTTAGAACTGCACATCTGTGGAACTCTCTTCCGTTTCCTGCTTTCCAGCTGACTACAATATGGCCGTCTTCAAGTCCAATATAAAGAAATTATTGATGGGCCGTTCCCCTTAATTAATCCAATTTACCAAATTTACACTTCTAACGATTACTATGTTTTTGTCCTTTTGAACAATGTACGCGCTTTAACCCTTATCCTCAAATGGTCTCTGAACCTTGATTAGTGGTGATTCATTTGTAAAAAAAAAAAATTAAAATAATGCTCAGTCCAATGAAAGAGAATCTTGTTGGGATCCTTTATAAGAATAGTTCCATCATTCGAGAGTAGGGGAGATGTTTACATGTTTGAGGCTTTTTTAAGCAAATGATACATGCACTTGGATCGACAGACATTTGGATTTGATTGGAAAGTTTAGCACACCACTGATTTTTAAGTTTAGCACACCACTGATTTTTAAGTTTATCACACTACTGATTTTTAAGTTTATCACACCACTGATTTTTAAGTTTAGCACACCACTGATTTTTAAGTTTATCACACTACTGATTTTTAAGTTTATCACACTACTGATTTTTAAGTTTAGCACACCACTGATTTTTAAGTTTAGCACACCACTGATTTTTAAGTTTAGCACACCACTGATTTTTGGAGATGAACTTTGTTTGCTTTAAGTGACTGTTGAAAGGATCTCCTACTTTCATGAGAGACAGATAACATTTGATGATGCAATTCACTTTTAGCACTAAACAGTTCAGTTATTTCAGAATCATTATCATCAAACCAATCCTGATGTTTAGATTTGCGGAAGCCAAGAACATCTACACTTATATAAGTGTACACTTATATCATAGAGTGTATATTTAAAATGCTCCCACGATTCATCAAAAATGTAGAATTAACTAAATTTTAAGTTTTTCACATACACTTGGATCATCCAGTTTGTATGCATCAACTCACCTCGGAATCTTAACATCACCTGACTTACACTTCCTCCTTATACACATTTTCAGCTTCCTACGTACCCAAAAGTGATTAGTACTGCATTAAGCTCCACTCATGGCATGCACACTCCAAACATCTTGCAAGTCTGCCCTCCTGGAAATAATTTAATCAATCATCAATGTTTTGAACGAGGGTGGATGCGAGGAAACTTATGGACTTCTTTGTGGCTAAAGAAAGTGTTGAAGATAGCAAGGGCAAACTGAGAAGATGCAGAATATTACTGTTGACCTTGCCCACACTTAATTGGCCAAGGGAGTTCCAGGTATGGTAATCTTTGCCCACCCTTACATTTAAATCACTCACGAGAAAGAGCTTTACATGTAAAGGAATAGAAGAAACAGTATGGCTGAGATCTTCGTAAAACACTGTGATGGTGTCATCGTCATGACCCATGGTAGGGGCATATACAGATAAAATCGTTATATACCTACTGTGTGCAAGAGGGGGACGCATTATCATGATTCTATTACTTTATACCGTTTTTTTTTTGTTATCAGTTTTTTGAGGTTTGCCTATCCTAGTTTGGTAACAACTTGTGAAAAATTGATTTAACCTTGCGTCCGAACATAACCTCAGCAGGTGTCTTCGACATTTCGATGTTTACATTCGAAGTGACTCTGTAGACTTGTAAAAACTGTTGGATTGATTTATCTGTCGGCGACCTACTAGCTGTTTTCAGAGCTCTCTTTAATGTGTCAACGAATTTCTCAGCTTGCCCATTACTACTTGGGTGGTATGGCGGAATGGTTATATGCTCGATTAGATGATCCTCACAAAAATCTTTAAATTCGGTAGACGTAAATTGCGTTCCATTGTCTGTAACAACGCAGTCTACTACTCCAAACCTAGCGAATAGTTCATATAGGAAGTTGATAGTTACCTCGGATGTGGGATTCTTACATTTTAATACTTCCGGCCATTTAGATAGGTTGTCTACAACAATGAGACAGTAGAGCTCATCTAGTGGTCGTGCAAAATCTAAATGAATCCTAAACCAATGTCAGTCCAAACCGGCCCACGATCCGAATTGAGTCAGAGGAGATTTCATAGATAATGCACATCCTCTACACTCTCTGATTTTTCTTTCTATATCCTTATCCATGTTTGGCCAATAAATGAAAGAGCGCATAGGGCTTTTCATTCTTGATATACCTGGATGTCCTACATGGAATTCCTTGAGCATTCTTTTCTGTAATGTCGCAGGAATTACGACAATGAATGAATAAATTTCTTCACCCACTTCGTTATTGTTGATCCTTTCTTTTGTGCGTATAATAAATTCGTCCACCTCTGCCTCATCAAGCGTTACTGGAAGTTAACTTATTGTGTCACATAATGTACTTTTTACTTCAACTTATGCTTGAATGGCTGCTATTATCATATCCTCCAATGGTTCTCTCTGCTTAGGTATTAACCTCGGTAACCCGTCTGCATGACCAAATTTTTTAGATTGTACATACTCCATTTGAAAATTGTAATTCAGAAGTATGGTAGCCCATCTTTGGAGTCTATTCGCCGTATATTGTGGTAGTCCCTTTTTCGATCCGAAAATCGTTAATAATGGTTTGTGATCTGTTTGTAATAGAAATTGCCTACCGTGCAGGAAACGTTGAAATTTCTTTACCGCAAATATAATGCTTAGCGCCTCTTTTTCAATTTGTGAGTAGTTCTTTTCGACTGGCAAAAGTGATCGGGATGAATGTGCTATGGGTTTCACTTTTCCATCATCCTTTTTTTGTAAAATGCATGCTTCTATGCCATAAGAGCTGGCATCGCTTGTATCTATAATTTCACGCTTGGGATTATAATGTGCCAGAAACAAGTCAGACATTAAAGTCTCTTTAATTTCCCAAAATGCTTCTTCACACTTTTGCGTTCAGATCCATTTTTGGTCTTTCCTTAACAGTTCATTTAAAGGCGACCATAGTTTATGCATATTTGGCACAAATACATTGTAGTAATTTGTCAAACCTAAAAAACTGTGCAAAGACTCAATATTTTCTAGAGCAGGCATATCCTTTATTGCACTCGAGCTATTTTGATCCGGCCTTCTTCCATGTTTATCGATGATTTGTCCCAAGTATTTTATTTTCTCCATGAAAAATGTACATTTTTCCTGTTTTACTTTAAATCCATAATCCTGGATCCTTTTGAATACTTGGTTTACATGAGCTTTGTGTTATTCTTTGCTAGCGCTTTTCATTAACACATTGTCCAGGTACCCTACTGCGAAATCCAACCCATTTAACATAATGTCTATAATTTGCTGAAAAATCGCGGGGGCGACTTTGACCTCAAAAGGAAGTATGTTAAACTTGTACACTCCCTTATGGGTATTAATACATAGCAGCTTTGAACACTCCTCATCGACTGGAACTTGTAAGTACACGTCACTGAGGTCGATTTTAGAAAAATATTTCCCTCCACTCAGTTCGGCAAATATCTCTTCAGGGCTCGGAAGAGGATAATGGTGATCTTGTAATGCCCTGCTTAACCCTAATCTCCTTTCTCTTCTTTATGATGTAAACCGTTGGTGCAGCCCACTCACTGTGATCAATTTTTCCTATGACACCCTTGTTTTCAGGTCTTTCTAATTCACCGTCTATCTGTTCTATAGCGGCATATGGAACATTTCTTTTCTTTCTTAACACTGGCTGTTTATTTACTTTTACGTCAAATTTTGCTACTGCTTTTGTACACTTTCCCAAATCGCCTGAAAATACGCCTGGGAAATTCTCTTTTAACTCCCTCTTAAGTTTTTCTGCTTCCACATTCGGATCCTCAACCTTTTGGCAAAATGAGCTTAAAGGCAGATCCCATAGTCTAAACTTTTCGAACAGATCAGTTCCAAAGAGGTTGTTTGGTTTTCGCATGACAAAAATTCTTGCTTTTTCGGCCCTGTTCTGGAAAAAAATATTCGTCAATAATTCTCCTTCAAAAGTAATTTTTTCGCCACTGATGCTTCTTGCCGTTTTATATGATTTAATCATAGTGGGTCTCCCAAGCCTCTTTCATATCTGTACATTCATAATGGAAATGCCAGACACACTATCAAGCTGTATCCTTACTTTCTTTTTAAACATTTTGACCTGTACATATTTCCAGATATTTTGTTCCTCAGGTTCAATTTTCCTAAATTTAATGGATGTCTTTCTACCAGTTTTTTTTTCTACAATGCCATGCTTTATGCCCTTTCTGGTGGCAGTTGTCACATTGTTTGAATTTGTAGGGACACTCATTGTACTAATGCTTATTTCCACACCTCCAACATGGTCCAGATGGATCTTTTTAATATGCGACAATCCGCTTTCCTCTATGTCACGACTGTCTTGTTTCAACGCTATAAACCGTTCACAGTCTTCCACTAAGTTTTGTAGTTTTAAACTCGGTTCGTTTTTGAGTTTATTTAAAACACGACGCCTGATTTACACGTCTGTATTTAAGACAAGCCCTTGCACAAATATTAAACATTTAAAATTATCTGATGATAATTCCTTCAGTTTAAAATCGTCGCAATGCTTGTTCACTATACTTGCATAAATAGTGTAGTCGTCTTCTTCTCTTCTAGTAACATCGAAACTTTTATATCGCCTATGGAAAACAGACGATTTTGCAGAAAACAGCTCTGTAAATAGCGTAACTGTTTCTTGGAAGCTCAACTCACTGGCCTTTTTTGGGAGAATAAAATTGTATGCTCGGCTGTTCCCAATTTCCTTAGCAAAAGCCTAACTTTTTCACGTCTGACCAGGTACCACAGTCCGATATAAAAATGTCCTCATATCATCTATAGTACTGGACGAAAGTGACATCGTCTTCTGGATTATAATTGAAATTTTCAATAGCGGCCCACACAGCTGTTTGAGAAAATGTGTTATGATTATCGTCCGCTTTAATTAACTGTGTCGCCTCCAGAATTTTTCTTTATTCCTCCTGTGTTTTCATCAATATTTCCTCAAAGCGTTTCTGTTGTTGAAGCATTTTTTCTACAAATGCTTGTTCAAATCTCTCTTCTCTTTCTACTTGTTGTTGAATTTGCTGCGTTTGTAACGCGAGATTTTGCTCTGCCTGGAATTGGAACGATCCCAACAGTGAATCTTTGAATTTCACATCCATCATACGAATTCAGTTTACAATTCACGCTTGTATTAAAGAAATGTTCCTTAGTAAAAAAAAAAAAAAAAAATTAACCCATTTTTCTTTCCCAATTCTTTTGTTTGAAGAACAACAGTTTAGCAATCCTTTTGTAACTTAATTTGTTCAACGCTATATTTCTAGCCTTTACTAGAAACAATCCAGCGAAATAACATTTGTTTAATATTTTTTTTATTTGCACGCGTTTTTACGTAGCAAAAATAAAATCCGTCGCTTAAAATATCCGAAGAATTCATATGGGAAACTTTCAGTTTTTTGTGTTTTTTTTACCCTCTTTGCCTTTTGCAAAAAATGACTAGATTCTTTACGTGTTTGTGAAGCACAAATGATGTACGCGAATAATTATTTTTCACGGTCTGCCTCTTTTCTTCTTGACAAAGTCAAGCATGTTTTTTTTTTTCAAATCCCAGATCTTATCAAAATAACGATAAGCTTACACGGTATTAGTTAGTTGGGTTTGGACATTTAACTTTGCAGAAGAAAATTCTCATCCTAGGAAAAATTGCCTCTGGTGAAGAAAAAATGAACCCTTTTTCCCTTTCTAAAACACTTTGTAAATGTGTTCAATTATTAAATAATTGACAACATTCGCGTTTTTTGCTGTAGATTTTTGTAGCAAGTTTTTATCCCATCGCCAAATTACTATTGTAGTGATTAATACGCTGTTAATCATTGCGTATCCAAATATCTGTTGAAATGACGAAGGTGTTTTGCCATAAAGATTTTACGAATCTTTATTCCAATCACTTTTGGTGATTCTCTGCAGTGACGGTCGTTTCGATTCCTTGTCGCCAATCTGTTGTGTCATGGAACAAAAGTGAAAATAAGAACAATCAAGTCGAGGTTCGGTTAAGGAACAAGTGTATTAACAATAATGTACACAGACAGGAAAGTTGGGCACTCGGCTAGCAGTTGAAGTTGTTGGAATAACTAGTGTTATTTATAGTCCTAATCGGTGTAAATTACTCTGTTCAAGGAAGGCCGGCATAACACATACATACATATATATATATATATATATACATATATATATATACATACATATATACATATATATACATATACATAAATATATACATACATACATATAACTATGTATACATGTACATGTACATATATACACATACATATATAAAATATATACTTATATTTAAATATACATAGATGCATATATATACATAAATATATTTACATCTACACGCACATATATACATACATATACATGCATATATATATATACATGCATATATATACATATACATATATACATGCATATACATGTATATATATACATATATACATAAACATACATGTATATACACATACATATGTATGCATATACATATATATACATATATGAATATACATATATATACATTTATACACACATACATATATATAAACATATATACACTTATATGTACATATATACATATATATACATACATATATACATATATATATACATATATACATATATATACATATATACATATATATACATACATATATACATATATATAAATGTACATATATATACATACATATATAAATGTACATATATATACATGTATATACACATACATATATATACATATATATATAAATGTACATATATATACATGTATATACACATACATATATAAACATATATATATACATATAAACATATATATACACATATATATACATATATATATACATATAAACATATGTATATATACATATATATATACATATATACACATATATACATATATATACATACGTGAAATATATATGAAATGCTGGACACATGTAATAATTGATCTCAATAACCGTCTTCAATGTCATGCCTGCTTGAGCGTGTGAATTCACCAGTAGGATTAAAAAAAAAGTCATTTTTGGGCTCATGGACTTGAAGTGTTTGAGGGAGTGGCACTCGTCTGACAAGACGTTGCAATCATCATGTATGTATATATGCATATATATATATATATATATGAATATATAGATATATATATATGTATTTATAGGTATATATGTATATATATGTATATATAGATATATATATATATGTATATATAGATACATATGGATATACAGACATATATGTATATATAGATATATATCTATGTATAGATATATATGCATATATATAGTCATTCGCATGCAGTACTGTTTCGCTGCTTAACAGCTCATCAGTGTATATATATACATATATATGATGGCAGTAAATTCGTTTTCGAACATCCCCATTACTTGATATAGCAAACAAAAAAAAGATATACACAAACACGAAAACAAATCAGTGATGGGCCGCACGAAGGTGGCTTTTAAGCCCTACCAAACTCTAGCATTCTTTGGCACACACTCTTGCTTGTCACTTTTGTGTATAATCAAATGCCGCTTCAAACCACCTGCTGTTTTGTACGTCTGTCCACAGTTGACACAGGTTAGATCTGGCAACACAAGACTGCTTTGTAGCCCATTGCGCTGATGAGTAGTGTGGTGGTTCATCAGCTCAGCTCTGCTCAAACATAATCTTCAGCACACCTCACATTCCATACCAATTTGGCGCCCCCGCCCATCCACTGCTCCTTTCACGCTCACCCTCCCTTTTTGGATATCTTATTTCAGCCGCTCATACTGGGTTCGATCTGCCCCAAACTTGGTCACACCTGCCTGCAAGGTCCTTCTCCACTCTCCACGATCCAAAGCAAGACTCTCCCAAGTTCTTTCATATATCTCACATATTTTTAAGGTGGACCTCAAACAATATTTGAATCTCATTTTAGGCTTTTGAGCCAGACGTCTTCCCTCGGCAAACTCGCCATAAAGGAGTTGTTTGGGTACTCGACTGTCTAACATCCTCACCAGATGTCCACTCCATCTCAGTCTATGTTTGATAATATCAGCTTAAATGCTTAGACATTGGGTCCGTTCAAGCATCTCCACATCACTGATATACATTTGCCAACCCGCACCTAAGATTTGCCGTAGGCACATCCGATGAAACCGCTTGAGACGTCTCAAATGCTTCCTGTATGTTGTCCATTTTCACAGGCATAGAGAAGAGCAGAGAGATCGCATGCTGCATAAACCTTAATTTTTGTTGACAGCTCCACAAACGCCTGTCCAACTTTCCAACGGCATCACTTGGCCTGCTGATCTGTAACAATACCTCATCATCCAGGGCACCGGACATACTTAGTGTGCTACCCAAGTATAGAAACTTAGTAAACAACCGCTATCCTTGATCCACAGATATAAACTGATGGCTCATAGTATGGCATACCCGGAGCAGGCTGATACATTAAGACAGTTTTTTTCACATTGATAGTCAGGCCGAATGGGCTGCAGGCAACCGTAAAGGCATCCACAAGATGCTGCATATCAGCCACAGTATGAGCTACCAGATCACAGTCATCCGCATAGAGCAAGTCATGGCTCATGTTGGTGAGTATCTTTGTACTTGCATTGAAGTGCCTAATGTTGAACAACCCCCAGTAGTTTGGTAACGAATATAGACACCATCAGAGCAACCCCCAGATGCCATCCAAAAGACCATGGTGAAATATAACACAAAGAGTGTGGATGCTGGAATGTCTCCCTGCTTAACACCATTTTCTACTGAGATAGGATAAGCTAACTTTCCCCCATATCATCGTGGAAGAGCTTTAAGATGGTTACAAACTTATCAGGACAGCCAAGCTTTTTCAGAATCTCTCACAAAGCATCCCTATTGACTGTATCAAAGGCCTTGGTTAAATCGATGAACACCTGATACAGACCCTTTTTCTTTTCTATACATTTCTCCTGTAGTTGTCTGGCTGTAAAACTCATATCCACTGTCCCTCGACATCTTCTGAAACCACACTGCGACTCAGGCAAAACATCGTCAGCAATGTGCTCCAGCATTCTGTCTAGCATGATCCTACAGAGCATCTTACCGACTACTGATAGCAAAGAGATGCCCCGATAGTTTCCACATTCATCTCTGGTACCCTTCCCATTGTATAGCACCATCATCAATGCATCTTGCCAATCCTGTGGAACACACTCATCCCACTAAGCAGTTTGCAATAACTCTGCTAAGCATTGCATCATCTTAGGTTCAGGACATTTAAAGATCTCTGCATGCAAACGATTCGGGTCAGGAGATTTTCCATTGTTCAGCTTATAGACGGCTGTTTCAACCTCCTGGAGAGAAGGAACCTCTGCCAAGATATCCTTGACCGGATTGCTAGGAATCGACCTCACAAACTCCTGATCAACATAAGAAGGCCTATTCAGGAGGCCATAGAAATACTCCCTCCATCTATAAAGAATGTTGGTAAAGTTTTGAAGAAGATTCCCACCATCCCTCGAGCGCAAGGGAGTAATAGGTGACCTGGATGGTCCGTAAACCACATGCAGTAGGCTGTATAAGATATTGGTGTTGTTCGAATCCGAGGCAGCTGTATTTCCTCAGCTTTCTGCCTCCACCATTCATCCTGTATGTTTCGCAACCGCCTTTCCATCTCACGCTTGATGGCCTTAAAATTGTCTCTCAATCGATCTTGCTCACCATCCGTCAAACCCCGAAATAAGCATGCAATACCCTTGCCTTTGAATAACGCAGAGCCTGAATTTCAGTATCATCCTCATACATATATATATATATATATACATATATATATATATATACACACACATATATATATATATATACACACACACATATATATATATGTATATATATACATATATATATGTATATATATACACATATACATGTATATATATACATATACATGTATATATATACATGTATATATATATACATATATACATGTATATATATACATATACATGTATATATATACATGTATATATATATACATATATATATATACATGTATATATACACATATATATATGTATATATATACATATATATACATATATATATGCATATATATACATATATACATATATATACATATATATATGCATATATATACATATATATATACATATATATACACATATACATACATATACATATATATACATATATATATACATATATATACATACATATATATACATACATATATAAACTATATATATACATATATATATACATATATATATATACACATATATATATACACATATATACACATATATATACATATATATGCATATATATACACATATATACATATATATACATATATATACACATATATATACACATATATATACATATATATCTGTATATATATACATATATATACACATAAATATATACATATGTATACACATATATATACACATATATATATACACATATATACACACATATATATATACGAATATATACACACATATATATATACGAATATATACACACATATATATTTATATATATGTACATATATATGTATGTGTATAGTTATATATATAGTGTTATAAAATATTTCACAAAATTACAACCATGTTTTTTTCTGTTGGTAATTTATTGTTGTCTCAATGTAATGTATATACATTACGTTATTGTTTTGTGCGCAACTAACAAGTCAGCAAAACTTTGTCTTTGCTGCATTTTTTATGACTTCAGATGCTCACCTTAAAAGCAAATAAAGATACATTATTTTAGACAATTTTTACAATTCATGCAACCAAAAACTATTCCAATTTACTCGCTAGGAAGGTTACAATTATGCTGCCTCCATCTTGACTAAATTCAATTTCGTATCTTTGTGTATTTATATCTATTATTAGCATGTTATTTTGTGCTTATTTTATTTAAAAAAAAATATATATTGTCTTATTTTTCATTTCTTTTAACATTTTTGAGTTCTATTATTAGTTATATCAATTGATATATTTAAAAATTATTTTACCTTTAAAGTACTTTTAATACGGTCAAGTGATTTAAACTTAATTCTAAACTCAAGTTGTTTTTTCTTTTATTCATTTTTTTTTTACTTGATAGTTAAACTTATTACTCCGGTACCTTTTGTTCACATCATCACTAATTATAAGATAGTTTGTTATATTTATATATATTTGCATATGTTATTTTTATATCACTTTAATTTAAGATTTTTTAAGCTTTTTTTTTTTAATTATTGAAAATAAATCTTTTCTCTTTATTTCTTATTTATATTATTTATTAATATTTCCATTTGCTAATATAATTCAGTGAAGTTTAGCATTTAAACCATATAATAATACTATTACGATTATTGGTAGAGTTTTTTTATTTTTTTTATTCTACACTAAAAATTCGTAGTAGAAACAAATGGAACCTTTTTCTTCCTCGAATCAATGCCTCTCCCCTGTGCTATTTGGCCACATACTGACCAATCAGGGGTACGGCGCATTGATCCTTTCTATCCCTTAGGGAAGTCGGCCAGCATCCGGTTTAAAGAATAAGAACTCTTCCTTACTGAGAGAGACATCAAACGGAACGGACCCTTTTTTCTTTGCTCTCTCCACCTCGGTGTTATTTCAACTGGTATTGACGATTCCACTGGAATAACTACCGTGATAGGACCAGGTAGCCGGAGTCCAGCTTTTGACCAGGAACATATCACCCGGTACACATTCTCCTCAATAAACCTGTTATGTGTTACATTTTATGAAGTTGTTACGTACGTCATTTCAGAAGCTTGTATTGAATTATCTATTTTCTATTATTGTCGTGCCCTAAAAGCATCAAAACCCTAAAAATGATTCTTATTTACTTTCTAACAGATTTTAAATTCGCATTTACTATTATCAGGATAAGCTTAATTCTTTGCATCGTTTCACATCTAATAATAATTTAATGAGGATAATATTGTAAATCAACTTGTTATATACACCTTGTCCTCACCACATATTCCTGGAGTTTCATCCTATCTCTTTACACACTTTTTCTATAGATTCTAGTTCACCGTCGATAAAATCTATATACGTTTTTAGACCGTAATTTATACGTATTTATATTTACCTAACGAACGGTATGGTTAATTGTAACATTTTGTCTTTAGTCAATGAGTATTAGTTACATTTATTATTAAAATTATAATTTCGGGTAGCAATTATATCGACACTTGTATCTTTCATAACCTCGTCTAACATGCATATTCTTAATATTTAATTCATATTTGTAAGTTAACAGATGCTCACGTTAATTGCTCTTTCCTTACCTAAGCTTGGGACCGGTATCTTTAATTTTATTTCAATGCTAAATTGTCGTTATTATACTGTTTATTTGAATTAATTTTGTTTAATATATTTTATTTCAGTCTGAAGTTAAATGCAAAATGTCTAGAATATCCACCACCATCACCCCCAGGAAAAAAAAATTAGGATTAATGCTCTACTCTCTCTATAAATATAAACGAAAAGATCCCACCCACCATAACCAATTCTCCTACTTCCGCTATAGCAGCAAAACTCGAATGACAAGTGTCAGTGAGTGAAAAACTTTCCAACGTAATAGATGCAAAGAAAAAAACAGTTTAATGAATCTCTGAACACGTGGAAACTCCGGACCGGTATCTTTAAAATTATTTCCGTGATAAATTGTCATAATTTCTTTGAAGTATCTCTTGGGAATAAGAAAAAAATGAACTCTTAAATGGAAATTACAGTAACCTATATTTATTCCATCTTTTCATTCGTAATTATGGGAGGGGAATCTATCTTCAAATATCTGAGATTTCAAATTAAAGCGACAGACTTAATACTAAGTAAATATTAATAAGTCCTTACACCCCTCCCCCTGTTTTTTGTTTGTTTGTTGCTTTTTTTTAATGGAGAGTAGACAACACATTGTGGATGCGTTATCGGCAGTTCTCGTTACTCTCGCTTCCTCTTATTTGTCCCTCAGTCCTCATTTCCAATGAGTGATGTTTCTGACAAAGGATGAAGAAAAAGCTGCTCTACAGGACGACAGTACTTCGTGAACAGTAGCCTGAGATGTCGGAAATTTTCTGTTCCTATGTCTATCCTTGTGGTCATGTAAATAGTAAGGGTGCTGGAGATAAACGTTTCATCTGGACTGACGTTATCCGCCTGAGAGTCAGGGACGCGAACCTTGGATTAATCACTAAAGAGGCCGTCCTATCAGCAGGTGCAAAATACTGGGGCTGCTGTATTCCCATTTGGTGAATGCACTCTGGACCATGCAGTAGTTTCGAGTGGGGCCTCTCGATGCCATACTAGTGGGTAATTGTAAATCTTTGGCATAATGGCGGATATTCCTCAATTCTGCTTTGAATATTTATTATTTCATGAATTTTTAATGCAGCAGAGTTAATGATATATGACTTTTCATTGCCTGCTAGTCTATAAACTTTTTACCATTATAAAATAAAAAAACAACAATTATCAATTATGATTAATATATACGTATTTATTAACATTTTAAGTGAATTATTAAATTTTACATTTTTATTACTGGTTTATCTGCTTAGTTATACATGTATCGGTAACCGAATCGTATTTACAATAACTTCATCAAACATTACTGACTAAATGTATGTATATCCTTATTAAATCAATGACTCATTCTATATTTTCCAATATATAGTATTTGTGAATTCATTTTCCACTCCTATTGTCTTATATGTATATATATATATATATATATATAATATAAAGCTGAATGTGTGTGTGTGTGTGGTCACGAATAGGTTCCTATATGGTTGACTATTTTAAAAAACTGATTACATATAATGATAGAAGATGTATCGAGACACGGGAATGGGTATATTTGATCTGGAAGAACGGTGGTTCATTAAAATTGTGGGGTCTGCGGTCGCACCTGGTCCACAAAGTATGGAAATAAAAAAAATTAAAAATTAAAAACAAGCGTTTACAAGTGTTTTTGATATAGATGTACATCAGAATACTTTGATAAGTATGTTTTAACTTAAATAGGGATGGTATAATAAAATTATGACGTCTGCGTTCGCGCCTGGCCTCCAGAGAATGGAAATAGGCACAAACTTTAATAAATAATTTTCATATCTATCTGCGTAAGTATACTTTGATAATTATGTTTCTGTTTGAAGAAATATGGTATAATAAAATTATGGGGTGTTCGTTCGCACCTGACCTCCATAGAATGGAAATATGTCACAAAGTTTAACAAGGTTTTTTAATATAGATCCACAGAATATTGTGATAAGTGTTTCCGTGTGAACAGGTATGGTATAATAAGTTATGGGGTTTATCTATTTTATTTTTACTTTCATCATATCTTGCTTTGGCTTTGATACCCCCAAATTCGAAGCTATCTCTTTACAACCCTTCCTTTTCATACCCTATCATACTTTCATAAATCAGAGTCCATTTTCTGTAGGCTGTTTTTTGAACTCAGTCAACGACGGGCACTTTTGCTAGTATATATATGTATATATATATATATATATATATATTGTGTACAGAAAGTTGTTAGATGAGACAAGTCATTGGTACCGTCGGTTTCAAGCCCGGTAATTAGGACCATTTAAGATATCTATATCAAGCTCTCTTCAGTCAATACTCATCTTTGCATATATATATATATATATATATATATATATATATATATATATATATATATATATCGTTTTCTCCTTCCATTGCCGTAGCATTCGAGAAAATGATAAAAATCACATAAGAAAAAATATAACAAATATTTCTAAACAGAACCTACTCGTAATGATGGTTACGAAAATCAAAAACGCTAGACAGATAGTTGAAATAAGAACCATAGGAGCCATAGTATACCAACTACCCTCAGAAACCAGAAAGCTTGCTAGCCGTGTCAAGTACATTACATAGGAATAAATAAAGTCTAAAATATTTAGTTTTCTCAACATTGTGTCTCCTTCTTTTATACAGATAACTGGCAGGAAACAGTGCATGAAATGCTGTGGAAAACAAAACAAAACAAAAAAACATAGGCAAAGTTTAATTTTCGATATATAGTGGTTTGTTTATACATGCACATATATGATGAAAACTACGATTTAAGTCATTTTTAGAGCTGCTTGTTGAGCATTAGCATTGTTTACCCCTAGTGGAATGTCTAGATAATAAAGAATGAAAGCATTCATAATATGGAATATGTTTCGTAGCAACTTTCCAGGCGTCTAGGAAATATGAAGGAAAGGAAAACTCATAAATGCGCTGATAAACGCGGCGCATTTCCATCACTTAGTAATCTTTTATTAATATACTAGCAGTTCATCCCGGCTTTGCTCGGGCCCTATGTACTGTTCATGACTTTATGTGCATATCATGTACATATTAAAAAAAAATTGACTCATGTCCAGGTAACCTACATCGAAAATTTGTTGACCCAAAATTAGTGGAGGAGTTTAGTAGAGTCTGCAAACGGCAACTCTTTCAACTTTGACCTATTGGCAGTGAAATTTTCTTCCAAAGGCTGATTTAAAAGCTTGCTGCATGTCCGAATACACTTTATGTAAAATTTCAAATGTTTAGACCCAAAATTAGCTGAATAGTTTGCTAAAGACCGAAAAGGTCAAAGCTATTGAATTTTGACCTCTTGGCAGCAAAATTTTTGATCAGAAACCGATTAAAACGCTTGCCCTAATTCTGAATACATTTTATGTAAAATTTCAAATGTTTAGACTAAAAATTGGCTAAGTTATTTAGTAGAGACCGCACATGTCAAAATTTAAACTTTGACCCCAATTATGACCCCTTCACATTTATTATTTTGGAATCAAATCAAATTAAAAAGTTCTATTCAAGTGGAAGTAACCTACATCTAAAATTTCAAGTGTTTAGACCTAAAATTGGCGGAGGAGTTTGGTAGAGTCTACAAATGTCAACTCTTTCAATTTTGACCTCTTGCCAGCCAAATTTTTGCCCAAAACTGATTTAAAAGCTTATTGCATGTCTGAATAGGCTTTATGTAAAATTGCAAATGTTTAGGCCCAAAATTGGCTTAATAGTTTGCTAGACAGCAAAGGTAACATCTTTTAAACTTTGACCCCTTTGAAGCCCAATTTTCAGCAAAAAACAAAACCAAGAAAAAAAAAACAATTAAAAAGGTTGCCCCATGTCTGAATACACTTTATGTAAAATTTCAAATGTTTAGGCCAAAAATTGTCTGAGTAATTTGGTAGAGAGCGCAGGGATCAATTTTTTACAAACTTTGACCCCCAACTATGACCCCTATGCATTTATTGTTTTGGGCTCCAATCAAATTATAAAGTTAGATCTATGTCCAAGTAACCTATATCTAAATTTCAAATGTTTAGACCCCAAATTGGTGGAGGAGTTTGGTAGAGTTCTTAAAGGTCAAATCGTTGGACTTTGACCTCTTAACAGCCAAATTTCTGGCCGAAAACAGATTAAAAAGATTTTCCCAAATCTCAATACCCCTTATGTCAAATTTCGAGTCTGTAGACTGAAAATGGACAGAGTTAATTAATAGGGAAATGTACAGACAGAAAAACAGACAGACACACACACACACACATTTTCACTTTTATAGATAGATAGATAGATAGATAGATAGATAGATAGATAGATAGATAGATAGATATATAGATAGATAGATAGGTATAGATAACAGGTGTACATCTTCGGTTAAAAGTAGCAGGAAAACTTATACAGCATCAGTGTTCGCACAACTCCATATCTCCATAAAATTAAGTGTATGTATATGTTTGTATATTTGTATGCACAGGATTCGTCACCAAACTAATAAACTGATCATTAAAACTTTTTGAACAGAGTTGCTAGGCGTAAAAGATTGTACTGTGTGTGGTCTATTTAGTTTAATTTTGTTTAAGTAGAAAATAACGGATTTCTGTCTCAGTAAAAAGAGTAGAACCCTGTTAATCTTTACTTGTTTCCCTTTTCCTTCGTTTGCAACTTTCAGAGTGACTGTAACTAATTGAACACAAGTTGGAGTTTCATTCATGAACTACCCTCATTGCTATTGATATCTAATGTCCGTCTTAAGGTAGATCGGAAATTAGATTAATATTTTGTATATGATGTTTTCGGCGTGTAAAAAAGAGAACACCAATGTTTTGGATTATAATTTAGCATTTGAATTACTTTTACTTTCTAGTTGGCCGTTCAACTAAGATAAATGAAGGAGAAAGCCTTCAAACCTGAGGTAATTTTTTGTTCTAATCATAGGACATGACAACCTTGGTGTGTCAAGTAGTTATAAAAAAATCGTCACCTAACCTCTAAATTCGACTGGACTAATTTTCAGAAGAGCTCAAGAAACATTCCAGAGTATCTGTCTTACAATTATATTATCGATTTTTACTAGGGAAGATGACCTATTATTAAGGCCCAAAAGCCATTCGATTAGAATATTTAATGAGCGTCAGATGGCCGGCGAGACAACATCGTGATTATTGATAATGATTGAACTTGGTAGTGTTCCTTTATATAAGAGGACGGCTCAACAGGGACCTGTTCATGTTGAACAAAAATGGTCATGTGTTATAGTCAGCTGTGAACCAGCCTGCGGTACTATTTTACACATGCAAACAGCTTTAGAACAGAAAATTTGATCATGAAATTTACGTTTAGTTTTAAGAATAGATAGATAATAAAAGGGAATTGTTAGTTGTAGTTTGATGAGAATTACAGACGCATAAATTATGCATCTGACTCGATGTGGGAATATTTTGTCAAGAGAATAAAACATTAATCGACACTTTTCCAGGCCATTGCTTTACTCGTTCAACTCGATGATTTTGCAGGAGGACACATTTTTAACCAATTAATTCTGCAATAAGCCATTGTTTTAAAATCATTAAACGCATATTTAATCTTATACAACTAATGGCATTCATAATGTCGTTTCTATGATCGACTGAGTGAATGAAATTAGACTTGTAATCCAATCAAAACGAAAT
>NC_136488.1:85784905-85822405 GCF_053919585.1 Euprymna scolopes
AAATTTCAATTTCGTTCCGTTTTAATCTTTTATATTTTACTTGCCAATATAATTGAAAGAATACAATTCAACTATCGTAATTTTATATAAATAAACAAAAACAAATATTTTAAAATAAAACTTTATTAAAAAAGAAATAATTTTATTTTTAAATGAAAAAAATCAATTTAGTAAAATAATTGTATTAAACACCCCCAGCCTTGTCAGCAAACCTGTAAACCTATAAAAGTTAACATTTCGAATGTAAACAGTGATTTTTCGATTTTGTTAGCGCTTGCCGCAATTAAAGACAATTAAAACGGAACTAACTTTATTTCCATTCTATTTTTTAAACAACCCCCAAAACATAACGCTCTCTTCCAGTTATAGCCAATGTTTTTTTAATTAAATAAAACAGGTCAAAATAAACAGATAAGCGCATTTTCTTTTACATTTTTCTTACAACCATTGTCATTTAACCAACTGCAGGATATCGTTACTTTTGTGGGGTTGTTTTGAAAATGGCACGGAGATTATAATTTCGTTCCAATTTAATCTTTCTGGTCGAGCCTATTTCGAAAGCCTGTCTTATCATAGATTTGAACTACAAATAATTTATTACATTTTGATTATTACTATCTTAAGACTTAAAGCTTATATTTATTTCATTTTTCTATTTATATATTGAATTAGTTATTTCCAGTCTTATTTAAACTTAGCGCTTTCTTTAAACCGGATGAACCTTTTATAAAAATATGAGTTTAACGTAAAGAACACGAACAAGGTTTTATTCAACTGAATTTCTTCCAGTTTACTAACAAAATATATAAATTTAAAAGAGATATAATTAATAAAATAAAAAGGTTATGTAATTTAAAAGAAATACACGTACTCACAAAAGCAGAACTTTTTTTACACATTTTTTTCTTTAAAACCATAACAATGAGACTAACAATTACCTAGATCTTAGTAATTATTTGTTTTAATAGAACTGTTTTAATTGTACTGTTTACTTAGTTAACCTAAGTTGGTATTACATTTATTTTACATTTACTTTTTTTTTTAAATTATTACTTTTAGATTGTGACGTTTACACCCGGAAGTAATGAGTCACACGTAGGTCGCTTTTATTCATTCCTTTTGGTCAAGATCAAAGTGTAGTATCTGTTCTTCAGATGCTGCACTTCATTTTCTTGTTCTCTTTCGGTGGAGGAGAAATCCTTCACGACTGAGACAATTTTTATTTTTGTACCTTTTCTCCACGTTAAAAAACGACCCTGGTGTCTAACTCTGTCCCGTGGGGAGGCATAGTAAATAGGTACAATATAATTGTTTATAATTGTACTATTCAGAAATATTATTTATAGTTCGTCCATTTCAGTTAGTATATATTTCCTTTACGCTTAATTAATTTACAATCATTAATATCGTTAAACAATTCCATTTAAAACCGAAATTATGCCACCCAAACGAAGTAGAAACGAAAGTGAGGAAGAAAGAATGAAAAGATTGGAAGCTAATAGACTAAGAGTTGCTGCAATTCGCTCCAATGAAAACAATTCAGATAGAGAAAGACGTCTAGAACTTAACAGGATACGTCAAAGAGAAAGGAGAGCAAGACTGTCAGATTTGGAAAGAGAAACCCAACGTGAAGCTGACAGAACTAGACATGCTGTAAGGCGGTTAAATTCATCACAAGATGAAATTCAAGAAAGGCAAAGATATGCACTGGAAAGAGAAGCAATATTACGATCGAATGAATTATATGAGGTAAGTAGACGTACACAAGGTCAGTTGAGAGTGGCTCAACGACATCAGAATGAATCGGAAACCCAACGAAGCTTTCGCCTATACCAAGGGCAACAACGAGAGGCTGCATGGAGAGAGAGTATGACTTTGCCCCAGCAATTGACAGAAAACGAGGCAGCTAGATAACGAATGACTGCTTTGAGACACCATGAAATAGAACACTGCAATAGAAAAGGATTGCTCTACAACAAAAATGACTCTCTCACTACAGCTGATATAGGAAAAATGGACAAAGTATGTCAACATTGCTCAGCTGTAAAATTTAAAGGAGAAACCCCTGGTTGTTGTTGTTCTTCTGGCAAAGTTGTGCTTGATAGCTTTCCACCACTGCCTCAGTTGCTTCAAGATTTGCTCTCCGGCAATGGTCCCATCTCTAAAGATTTTCTGCGCTGTTATAACAATTGTTTTGCAATGACATCATTTGGTCACAAAATTGCGGCAGTACATGGGTGGAATCCTTCTTTTAGAATTCGAGGCCAGGTTTGCCACCAGATTGGGAGTCTTTTACCACCTGAAGATGAAACAGCAAAGTTTATTCAAGTCTACTTCTTGGATAGTCTGGAAGAGGAACTACATAATCGGGGACGTGACAGTAGACTCAATAGAGACATTCTCCAAAGTCTGACTGAATTTTTACATGAGAACAACAGCTTTATTTGTCAGCTGAAAACAACAAAGGAGAGGATTGAAGAACACTTGGTAGAACATAAAGTTGTCATAAGGGAAGACCGAAGGCCGCAAGAAGAGCATCCACGGCGATTCAATGCTCCAACAACAACGTATGAGATTGGAATATTAATGGAGAATGAACCAACAGCTAACCGGGATATTGTCTTGCGTTTTAGAAATGATACATTAAAATGGATCTCCGAACTACATCCCCTCTATGATACTTTAATGTACCCGTTAATGTACCCCTATGGTTCTCCATCTTACAACATCTACATGAAGGCATCCAATGGGCGAAAAGTTACCCAACAGCAATTTTATTCGTACCATTTAATGACTCGGCCTGGAAACTATTTTCTCTGGTACCGAAGGCTATTTCAACAATGGCTGGTGGATGTGTACTGCAAGATTGAAACAGAACGTTTACAGTTCCTGAGGCGTGAGCAACAGACCCTGAGAGCTGACAATTATAGCAACTTGAGAGATTCAATTCTTAGGGAGGATGGGAATCCAGAACAGTTTGGTCAACGAGTTGTACTTCCGGCAACTTATACAGGAGGCCCTCGATACATGTTTGAGCGTCAAAGTGATGCCATGGCATATGTTCGGCGAATGGGCCGAGCCGACCTCTTCATCACGTTCACAACAAATCCAAAGTGGACAGAAATTACAGAAAATTGTCTTCAAGGGCAAGACCCTCAGGATCGTCCAGATATTGTTGCCAGGGTTTTCAGGCAGAAGCTAAAAAAGTTACTTGAATTTATTAAAAAGGGAGGATTTGGCAGGCTGAGGGCTTTCCTGTACAGTATTGAATATCAAAAAAGAGGACTGCCGCATGCACACATCCTCACCTGGCAGGCCCCAGAGGACAAACTTCTACCAGAAAAAATGGATCTCTGCATATCTGCAGAGATCCCTGACAAAGAGGAAGATCCTGATCTTCATGCTAAAGTGATGGCACATATGGTGCATGGACCTTGTGGACCATTTAATCCAAATTGTCCATGTATGATTGACAACAAATGTTCCAAAAAATACCCAAAAGAATTTCTTCAGTGTACCGAGCAAGGCCAAGACTCTTACCCCAAGTACAGGCGAAGAAAACCAGAAGATGGAGGCCAGACTGGTACAATAAGGATGAAGAGAAATGGTCGGTATGTTAATCAAGAAATAACAAACCAGTGGATTGTTCCGTACAACAAGGTCCTCCTTCAGCAGTTCAACGCTCACATTAATGTAGAAATTTGCAGCTCGATCCAAAGCATCAAATATGTCCTCAAATACGTGAATAAAGGATGTGATCAAGCAGTGTTTGAACTACAAAGAACTGATGGAGCAGCTAACCAACAAGACCAAGTACAAAGTCACATTGTGGATGAGATCCAGCAGTTCCAGAATGCAAGGTATGTCGGCAGTTCAGAGGCGGCCTGGAGGATATTGGAACATCCCATCTATGAACATTTCCCCCCAATTGTACAACTTTCTGTTCATCTTGAAAATGGGCAGCGTGTCATGTTCTCAGCTGATACTGCTCTGGAACGAGCCCAAGGCCCACCGCCTGCCACAACTTTGACAGCATTTTTTCAACTCTGCCATGAGGATGACTTTGCAAGGGGTCTCAAATACGCAGAAGTCCCTGAGTTTTACACTTGGAACAAATCGACAAAGAAATGGATGAGAAGAATGCGTGGGGTACAAGTTGAAGGTACTGAAAATGATGATGTATGGAAGGCACCATGCATTGGGAGAATCTACACGATTAGTCCAAAAGCAGGGGAGTGTTATTTCTTACGCCTGTTGCTCAATGAGGTTGCTGGTCCAACTTCATTTCAAAATTTGCGAGCATACAATGGTCAGGTGTTTGAAACATACAGAGCAGCGTGCCTTGCTCGAGGCCTTCTAGAAAATGACCATCACTTGCATCAAGCAGTAGGAGAGGCAAGTGCCACTCAATCACCTTCAAATTTGCGAAGCCTATTTGTGATAATTTTAACAGCCTGTGAGCCAAGAAATCCTCTTGAGATCTGGATGGCTTTTCGTGATGTAATATCTGAAGACATTCTTCACAGATACAGGCAAGAAGTTAACAATCCAGAAGCAGATTTTAATGAGGACATCTACAATAAAACTCTTTGTCTAATTGAAGAAAAAGTTCTCCTAAAGTGCGGTCAACCATTGGCAAGCTATGGATTACCTGCACCAACGCAAGGGAGAGATGAAAGACTCGCGAGAGAGTATCAACGTGAAGTTACTTATAATCTTGAAGAACTTTCCCTACAAGCAGAAAATATGCAAGAAAAACTGACCGATTCTCAAAGAGAAGTTTACAATTCATTCATGGCAATGTTGGAAGCACAAGGTGAAATGAACAAAAACATGATGTTTCTTGATGCTCCAGGTGGTACGGGCAAGACTTTTGTAATCAATTTGATCCTTGCAAAGATTAGATCCATGAGAAAGATTGTGCTTGCAACAGCATTCAGTGGCATTGCTGCTACTCTACTACAAGGTGGCCGCACTCTTCACAGCACTTTTAAAGTACCCTTGGATACTCATCGAATGGATCAGCCAGTTTGCAAAATTACTGGTAACTCAGCCTTGGCAAATGTAATTAGAGACACCTCTGCAATCATTGTAGACGAAGCCCCAATGACGCACAAGAGTGCTTATGAAGCAATTGACCGAACACTGCAAGACATCACAGGAAACAAGAATCCCATGGGTGGCATTCCAACCTTATTTTGCGGTGATTTCCGTCAAATCCTCCCAGTGGTTAAAAATGGCACAAGGGCTAACATTGTCAATGCAAGTTTGAAATAATCCTATCTCTGGAGGCACGTTATAGTGAAGAGACTGACTACTAATATGAGAGCCTATATCTCTGATAACACAGCTGCAGCAGACTTCTCAAAATTGCTTCTCCAAATCGGTAATGGTCAGTTTCCTATCACTTCTTCACCTGACACAATTAAGATTCCAACTGCGCTTGGTAAATGTGTCGGTAATCAGAAGCAACTGAAAGACAAAGTGTACCCAGACCTGCAAAACAATGGAAAATCACCGGATTGGCTTGCTGAGAGGGCTATTATTTCGCCATTAAACAGCAATGTGAATCATTTGAACAATTCAATAATGGATGAATTTCCAGGAGACACAAAGCAATACAAGTCAGTTGATTCGGCTACTAATGAATATGAAGCTGTTCACTACCCTGTGGAGTTTTTAAACTCTTTGGAGATATCTGGAATGCCTCCACACATTTTAAATCTCAAAATTGGATCGCCAATCATGATTCTTCGATCCTTGGAACCGCCAAAAACAACAAACGGAACCAGATGTGTTATCACCAGATTGCACACCAATGTACTTGAGGCCACCATTTCCTGTGGTCCCTACAAAGGCGAAACCGTTCTACTGCCAAGGATCCCCTTAGTTCCATCGGACTCAGAACTTCCATTTAAATTCCGGAGACTCCAATTTCCTGTGAAGGTGTGTTTTGCAATGAGCATAAACAAAAGTCAAGGTCAGACATTTAACACCATTGGCGTAGACTTGACATCAGACTGCTTCAGTCACGGTATGTTCTACGTCTCCATCAGCCGGACAGGAAGTTCAGAAAAACTCTACATTCTGGCTCCAAATCAAAGCAGCAGAAATGTAGTTTACCCTGAGGCTCTTCAGTGAAAAGTTCGAGAAATGGATATGAGGAAAAACTGACATGATCTGATTGTGGTAAGTTTTTAGTATTGAATGTGCAAGATAAAATTTAAGCAAGAGTTGAAAATTACTTCAATGAAAAATTTACTATGTAACATCAAGTAACCTTCCTTTTTGATGAAAATGTTTTGTGAAGTTCCTGATTGAATTTCAGTCACTACAAGAGGTAGTTAAAATGTTAATCACCTTATGCAATCGTTGCTCTTACAACATCAACTTACTGGAAAGGTGCCCACAGATTTTGGTACCCGAGTGCGCAACAAAGCTCCGTGCGAAGCACGGGTATCTTTGCTAGTATATATATAAAGCTGCTGAACTTCTCTCTGTGTGTGTCTGGTCATGAATAGGCTCCTATATGGTTGACTATGTTGCGGACCAGGATATAAAAGGAAATGCGTGTTCATCTCACGTTCGGGTGTCACCAGTTTGTTGCGGGACTTGTGGTATAGAATGAAATGCGTGTTCATCTCACGTTCGGGTGTCACCAGTTTGTAGTGGACTGGTGGATATATTATACATATCCCCCAGTCGTACAAAATAGGAAAAATGAATTATTTTGAGGAAGAAACAAACAACGGGTTAAATTGAATTAAACGAACTAGAATTTATTTAATGAAGAAACAAATGAAAGAAAAGGGTACAGCACGTGTTTAGTTTGGCGTGTGTCTCTTGCTGTTAACTGGTGAGAAGGAAATTCTATTATTGCATAGAGAGAGAGAGAGTGAGAAAGTCAATCCAGTTTGGCGTGTGCCTCTCGCTGTTAACTGGTGAGAAGGAAAGTCAATTGTTGTATAGAGAGAGAGAAAGAGAAAATCAATCCAGACCATGGAGATAGAAAGTGTGTAAGGTATACATACTGTCTGTTGACTCGTACCCCACACATCGTAGCAGGTGACGTGAGTCGCGCGGGTCCGCGCGCCCCAAATGGGAGCGGATGGTCCATCGACGGCTCTGCTCGGGAGCTGAGTCGAAAAGGAGGAAAACAGCTCAGGTCTCTTGCTTATATAGTTGTTTCCAGTGGTCTTTTGCGCATGTGTGGATTTCCTTCAAAGGGGAAGTGACGTTGCTCATGTGTGCGTACGTGTGTGCGTATGTGTGCGTACATATGTTACGTTAGCGTGTGTGTGTATGCACGTGAATGTGAGTATACGCATGTGTATGTACATGCGCGTGTATGTTTGTGTGCACGTATGTGTATGACAAGAAAAATGGCTTCAGATGTGAACGCGTGTTTTTGTGCGAGACTAGAAAGGGCTCGTACAACTATTATAGAAAACTGATCACATATAATGATAGAAGATACATCGAGACACGGGAATGGGTATGTTTGATCTGGCATTATGATGATTCATTAAAATTGTTGGGTTTGCATGCGCGCCTGGTCCACAAAGTATGGAAATAAAAAAAATAAAAATAAACGTTTACAAGTGTTTTTGATTTAGATGTACATAAGAATACTTTGATAAGTATGTTTTAACAAATAGGGATAGTATAATAAAATTGTGACGTCTGCGTTCGCGCCTGGCCTCCATAGAATGGAAATAGGCACAAACTTTAATAAAGACTTCTCATATCTATCTGCGTAAGTATACTTTGATAATTATGTTTCAGCTTGAAGAAATATGGTATAATAAAATTATGGGGCGTTTGTCCGCACCTGACCTCCATAGAATGTAAATCTGTCACAAAGTTTAACAAGGTTTTTTTTTAATATAGATCCACAGAATATTTTGATAAGTGTTTCAGTGTAAATAAGTATTGTATAATAAATTATGGGGTTTATCTATTTTATTTTTACTTTCATGATATTTTGCTTTGGTTTTGATACCCCCAAATTCGAAGCTATCTCTTTACAACCCTTCCTTTTCATAACCTATCATACTTTCATAAATCAGAGTCCATTTTCTGTAGGCTGTTTTTTGAACCCAGTCAATGACGGGCACTTTTGCTAGTATATATGTATATGTATATGTTTAAATAATAATTACTGAGAATAATAAACATGCAAGGCAATCATTTCTGTCACTTCTTATATAGACGCAAAATATTCCACAGTTATTATCATTATTGTGTATATTGTTAGTAGTGCTAGTGGTAGCAGTTTTATTTTGTCATCTTTTTCATATCTCAGAACGCATAACAATTAATCATTCTCATAAAGAAAACATGTAATGCAATAATTTCTGTTACAAGTACACGCGTTTTAATGATTCAAGAAAACATGTTTAAACTGGAAAAGTATGTATTAAAGAGAATTTGTTTCGAGTTGAATGATTTAATGCGTTATTGTACGTGCTTTTTGGTTTCTTAACCTTCACTTTTAGCATAATTAACTCTACGTTTTAAGAGTTGCTTTTGCTGTTGAGTTTGTTTGTTGTTTTTTTTTATGTTTGTGCACAACTTAGCGTTTTCATTGCTTTACCAATCGTAAAGAAACTTAATCAAATTATCGATCATCTCCGTGCACAGAACTAATTTCATTTTGGATATGGTTATAACTAGAAGAACAAGAACAGAATAACGGATAACAGTTTAAAACATGTATTACATGAAAACGACGGAAAGGTTACAAACGAAACGTATCGGTAATTCACCGAGCATGCGAGGGTCGCTCTGGAGTTAGATCTCTGCCTGGGATCGCAATGAGTTATGGTTTATACGGACGATGGATTAGTCCATTTGGAGGGTGGTTCCCCCAGAACAGATATGTAGGTCAAAGATAAAAAAAAAATGCATAATAAAGGTCAACATCAAACTTTTCTGGCTAATTTCGGTTTTGTTCATCCCAGAGACTTACAATTTGTCACGTATTGTAATCAATGAATTTTCGCATTTTATATGACTTTAAGCTTTGAGGTCAATAATTTCGGTCATATTCAAAATGGTGACAGTATTTCAATGTCCAAGGTTTTTTCTAATTTGCTGTATGGATCGAATGCTTTTTGATAAGAGTAATCAATGAAATATTTGAGCCTGATCAGATGAATATAGTTTAGATAAGACTGTAAGCCAGGCAGCAGTATGCAAGTCTGAAAACTGACTTATATTCGTGTTTATGGGGCTACTTTCTTTTTACGAGGTGCCTTCAATAAGTTTCCAGATTTTTTTCGTATGAACATTTATATTGATTGTACACATATGAAACTCTAGTCCCCTTCAAAGGAATAACGAAAAGTCAGAGGGAGCAAGGTCCGTGGAGCAAGGTCTGAAGTACTGTCTTAAATCCCATCTTGGTCAAATAGTCTGTGACAAGGATAGAGTTGTGGACTGTACTCTTGGGACAAACTGTGTGCAAATCTTCCGCATCTTCATTTCCACGTAAATAATTGACACTAAACTATGCTCTTATTGTGTTTACGGTCCTTATCCATGAAATTCTTTATTTGGCCTGTCAACCGTGGTGGTCTGACTTCTTTACTCCTCCCACGCATCTCATCATCACTTACAGGCTTCCTGCCTTTTTTGAATCTCTTATGCCATTCAAAAATTGATTCTCGATTCATGCAAGATAATCCAAAAACAGTCTAAAGCAGCAATAATATTTCTCTGGCATTTTCAACGTTTAAAACAGTATTTTGTTTTATTTTTATATTTTGTGCTTCTAAAGTGTCTTCATGTCCAGATTGCATTTTTAAAATTCACCAGCTGTGACAATCAAGCTTTAGTAGGGTATATTCCAATTCCTGCAGTAACTGCTGTTCATTTAAACCAAAAATCATAAAAATTAGTCAATCATCTCATAAGATGTATAACAATAACATGCTGAATTTTCTAGAATTTACGACAATTTTAAATGGCTGTGCAAAAAGTCTGGAAACTTATTGAAGGCCCCTCGTAACCAGCTCCTTTTTAAATACTCCCGTTGTAATTACTTTTCCCTGCTCTTTTATTTAACTATTTCTTTATGAACTATTTCCTTGTGAATATTTCCTTTATATACTTCCTTTAACTACTTTTTAATACTATTCCATTGTAATAATTACTTTATTTTTACCTATTCCCCTGTTAACTACTTCCGTTTTACTTACTTTCTAATTAACTATTCCCGTTCTACCTACTCCCGTTTTATCTACTCCCTTTTTAGCTACTTATTCATTAACTACTCCCGTTTTATCTACTCCGTTTCTAACGTTTCTTTCGTTAATTATTCCCTTATTAACTACTCCTGTTTTACCCACTCCCTTTTAAGCTACTCCCTTTTTAACTACCCCCTTTTCAACTGCACCTTTTTAATTACTTCTCTTTTAAGTACTCCTTTTTTATTATCTTTTCAATATAATCCTTGGTACGTATTGTACAGAACATAGGCAATACACATAGATCGAATTCTTCTCCTAAAATAATCTTATACTTTCTTTCTTGACACTACATCTGAATTCCGCTAATTCTATCTTAAAAAATTATACGCTAATCGGATCTCGTAATTTGTCCTAAAAATATACTTCATTATATATAAAGTGATAACCGTGACACACTGCTCCTCGTTAGGTCACAGCATTTAAGCGACTAGAATCTGGTCAACGACTACTTGGGATTTACAAGCACTGTATTTGGGAATATAGCGAAACTTCTCTACCAAAAAATTATAACCATGAAGTTACTTCTAGCAAATACTTTAGTATGAGTTTCTAATCAGCACGTGTTTACATAACGTTACAACAGCCCTTCTCCCCTGGGCAGAAGTTATGTACTGGGGAGAGTATGTAATATTTGTTTTAACTTTGAAACTATAATAAAAAAAATACTTGCAATTCTATATACAATATCACATGCTCATATATTAAATCACTGATGTTCCCCCAACAAAACGAGGGTAGACCTGTAAATTCACCCTTGTCCATTCGTCCATTCGTCTGTCCGCACTTTTCTCAATAACTACCCCTTGGAATTTTTGGAAATTTTGCACAAACATTAAACATGATATGAGTAAAAAAGTAACAGAGGGGATTTTCCGAGACAACTCTGGTTGCCCTCCTAGGGGTGCCTTTCGGATTAAAATGGCTAAAATTGACACTAAAAAATAATGATGTCTTGGATTTTTATAAAACTTTCTGAAAAATTGTAACTAACCGATTTCTATATAATTTTGTTTGTCTATACTTCACGATAACTCTTGGGTGTGCCTCAGGGGCTCTTTTAGGTCTATTAAAACACTCCATTTTTGAGATTATTTTACCATAGTTGTCCAAAATTTTCTATATATGTCAATTTAGCAGTTTGGCATGGTGCAGAACTCAAATTTAAATATGTTAAGATCTTGAGGACTTTTGCGGCTAAATGGTTGGGGGGGTGGAAAATGATGGACTTAGTCATTTCTTTTTTTTTTTTTTTTTGCATGGTGCAGAACTCAAATTTACATATGTTAAGGCTTAAAACTGCACCGTTTGTTCATTTTCACCAGGATTTGACGTACCCTGTGGACTTTTGGGGCCAAATGGGGAGGGGGGGGTAAAATGCTGAACTTAGTAATTTTTTATACCTCGTTCACTGTGCACTCTTACGAGGAACCATGAATGCTTCACTTGTTTCTGTCAAGTTTGAAGCCAAGTAGAAAGCAGGCCAAGTGTTTAAGAATAAGTTGAAATGCATTTAGTGTGAGATGAGAAACTAAACAATATAATAATGCGTACTATACTGTCTGTTATACTGTCATGATACTGTACTCAGAGGCATTGTTTTCTACTCTTATGGGAAGATCTGCCAGATATAGATTTGGAGGGGATGGTAATAAAATATCTTCTCAGTTGCCATGATACCATACCCCCAGGCATTACATTTTCATTTGGCGACAGTTTTTTTTTGTTTTGTTTTGTTTATTTGTTTTTTACAAAAGAGTCTCCACTTATCAAGGACCGGAAGCCACTCAAGGATAAGAGTTAATAAGTGCACAGTAGTAATGGGAAAATATTTTAGTAATCTTTAGTAGTGGAAATTTGGTAAAGTAGATTACTTAAGGGAAACGGCTCATCAAGAACTTGTTCACGTTTGACTTGAAGACAACCATATCGTAGTCAGATTGAAAGCAGGAAAACGGAACAGAGTTCCACAGGCGTGCAGTTCTAAGAAAGGAGCGTTGTTCATGGAATCTACGTTTAGGTTTAGGCACAGTTCAGTACGTTTATTATTATAAAACTCTCCCAGGCATTATTAAATCCTTTTTTCGTTTCAGGCTTTACCATCTCTTTTAGGGGGTAGGGCGATACATGTTTAATCATCATGATACATTCTCCTCTTTTTGAGAAATGGATTGGCATAATATATGTGAGATTCTCGTAATATCTTCCTCTAAGGATTATCTTCTTTTACTATTTGGGATGGGATAGTGTGGTAGTGCAATGTTCTGTCGTCATAATTTTATCTCCCCAGGTATTAACTCCTACATTTGATAGGAATAGTGTCCATTCGCTATGATATGCTCTCATCCCTTACCTATTCTTTTTGCAGTTCGGTCACAATAGAATTATCATTCCAGCCTAAAATTACATCACAGGAAAAAAAAACATACATTCGCTAGTTACAACGAGAAATCTACTTTAACACCGAATTTTGCAAACGAAAACGAAAAACATTTTACCTTGACAAGGAAATGTCAATTTCGAAATCGTGGATTTAAAATATGTTTAAAAAAAAACATTGTTAACGCTTTTCATAAAAAAAACATATCTTTATATATAACTATATTATTTTAAATAATATTAATAATTATTTTTAAACATACAGACACGTGTTTCAAACTTCTGTTCTCGTCAATGTAGGAAATGATAATTACTGCTAGTCAGTAGATTCGGACTCAGTTAGTAAAATCATTATTGACTCCGCAGGCTTGTATTACTGGTGTGTGACCGATCCACGTGTTGCACTAAATGTCTTAGAAACGGTCCCATGATGATGTGACGATGGGTAAGTTATTAGGGTCTGCGTATCAATAAGAAAAGCATACCTGAGATGTTGGATGTAGGTGTGTGGCTAACCCTGGTGGCATTCTAGCTGTAACCTTCTTTGTCTTCGGGCCCGCTTCGTTTTTTAATGCAGACATTTAAGGCAGACACAAAAAGAAACGACACGCGACACAATAATATATGAGGATATAATTAACTATTTTTTTTTTACAAGAAAATATTACAATAGTTTTACAAAAACAATTTACAAGAGATAATTAACTTTCACAATTAAAACTAACTAGTGCTGAGGGAGGGAGTGCCCCTCCTCTCATTTACGGAGAGACAAAATGTACGTCTTACCCCATGCTGTCCGGACGAAAAAGAGATCGAAAAAAGAAAAGGAATTGTCGGATTGCATTCTGGTCGCTTATGTATCCTTCCGCTTATGGCCAAATCACCTCCTGGTCAGGAAGGGAGGAGGGTGTTAACAGCTACCACAACCGGGGCACTAAGATATAGTGGAACAATAGCGAAAATAATGAAGATCTTATCAGTTAAATTGATTAAAAATGGTATATATTTTAGTTTTAATAGGGTTAAGCCCTCGCTATAACACTATTAGCCGGTTACTGGTATGTAACCAACCCACGTGTTACGCTAAATGTCTTAGAAACGGTTCCATGAAGATGGGCCAGTCAATAGGGTCTGAGTGTCAAGAGAAAAAGCAAACCTGAGATGTTGGATGTGGGTGTGTGGCTCCTTCTTCTCCCAGGAAAACGTCTTGATCTCTGATGGCATTCTGGTTGGAACCTTCTTTGTACTCAGGGTCGCTTCATTCGACTTGAGACATTTATGGCAGACACAAAAAACACACAACACGAGTCGCAATATATATGAGAAATATAATTAACTATTTATTTTATAAAATGTATAATATATATATATATATATATATATATATATAATATATATAATATATATATATATATATATATATATATATATATATATTACAATATAAACATACAACTTACAGATCATACGATTGATTTTCACCATTACATCTTAAAAAAACTAACTAACTAACGTTAACTAGTGTTGAGGGAGAAGGGATGCCCACCCCTTCTCGTTTACAGAAAGGGAAAATAACATGTGCTTACCGCATGCTGTCCGGACGAAAGAGAGAGAGAGAGAGAGAGAAAGGGAAAGGAATTATGAGATGCATTTCTGTGTATCCCTCCGCCTACGGCCAAATCACGGCCATGCAGGGTGCGGTTGCTAACAACCACCAAAACCGGGGCACTAAGATACAGTGGCACAAACTTCCAGGTTACTGATAATCAACATTCGAAGTAAGAGACAGAAACATAGATGGATTTTTATGTTAAGCATTATGTGTAGTATATAAATTAGCACATGCCATTGTTTTAAATCTTTGATGAAACTGAATTAATCTATCTATCTATCTATATATCGATAAAAGTGAACGTGTCTGTGTATCTGTGTGCCTGTGTATCTGTGTACATTTCCCTACGCAATAACTCTGTCAATTTTTAGTCTACAGACTCGAAATTTTATATACAGGTTACTGATATTTGGGAAAATCGATGTGATCGGTATTCAGCCAGAAATTTGGCGACTAATGGGTCAAAATTCAACGATTTGACCTTGGAGAACTACCAAGCTCTTCCGACAATTTTGGGTCCACGCACTTGAAATTTTAGACAAAGCTTCTTTGGACATGGATCTAACTTAATAACTTGATGTGAACTCAAAACAATAAATTTTAAGGGGTCATAATAGGAGTTAAAGTTTTAAAAAATTGACCTCTTCGGTCTCTTCTAAATTACTCAGATAATTTCTGGTCTAAATATTTGAAATTTTACATAAAGGGTATTCAGCCATAGGGCAAGCTTTTTCATCAGTTTGGGTTGAAAATTTTTAGTTACCAATATATAAATGTATGTATGTATGTCTGTTTGCATGTCTGCTTTAAACTTTTAATAGAGCTGACGGATTTTACCAAGATCAGTATCGTTTTAAAGTTGGACCTTTCATACAAGAAATATCGAAAAATTGGCTAAAAACATTGATATCTTCCCCTTCAACAAGGCACTTTTCTACAGGGGGGGTCACTTTTTTCGCCGATATTTTTTAAAGTTATCCTCTCCTTTAGATTGCCTAGCCTTAATTTAAAAAAAATGTCGCTTCCGGTTTGGCGGTGGTCGTAACAGCATAAACGTTAAGTTTTACCCCGTTCTTTTCCTCCTTTGCGGTACGGGTTCGAGCCTGCCTTCCTACTACCACTTTTTACTTATTTTTTATATTTTGCTCAACATACACATCTAAACACCCAAGCAACGCCGGCCGCCTATGTTAGTATATCTATAAAAGTGAACGTGTCTGTGAGTCTGTGTACATTTCTCTACGCAATAACTCTGTCAATTTTTAGTCTACAGACTCGAAATTTGATATACAGGGTAACGAGATTTGGGAAAATCGATGTGATCGGTTTTCGGTCAGAAATTTGGCTGTTAAAGGGTCAAAATTCAACGACTTGACATTTGAGAACTCTACCAAACTCCTCCGACAATTTTGGGTCTAAACACTTGAAATTTTAGATATAGGTCCCTTAGACATGGATCTAACTTAATAACTTGATTTGAGCCCAAAACAATAAATTTTCAGGTGTCATAATAGAGGTAAAAGTTAAAAAAATTGACCGCTATATTTTTATTTTTGCTAAACATACACCTCCAAACACCCGGGCAACGCCGGGCACCCATTCTAATATATCTATAAAAGTGAACGTGTCTGTGTGTCTGTGTGTGTGAATCTGTCTGTCTATGTACATTTCCCTACGCAATAACTCTGTCAATTTTTAGTTTACAGACTCGAAATCTTATATATACGGTACTGAGATTTGGGAAAATCTTTGTGATCGGTATTCGGCCAGAAATTTGGCTCTTAGGGGGTCAAAGTTCAACGATTTGATCTTTGAGAACTCTACCAAGCTCCTCCGACAATTTTGGGTCTAAACACTTGAAATTTTAGATATAGGTTCCTTGGACATGGATCTAACTTAATAACTTGATTAGAGCCCAATACAATAAATTTAAGGTGTCATAATAGAGGTAAAAGTTTATAAAATTGACCGCTATATATTTTTTTTTTTTGCTCAACATACGCCTCCCAATACCCGGGCAACGCCGGGCTGAAATGCTAGTATTATATAATAATAGTCATTAATGTATTTAATATCTGATCTCGTCTAAGATGAAAAAAGTAAAAGTAAAAATTAGGATAAAGGATTTTTTCTTCTTTTTGTTAATTTATTGTTATAGAAACGTCATTTGAATTGGCAGGATGATTCTATTTTAACCTCTGGTTGTCAGAAGAATTGTTAGAATGACATAACTAATTGCCGAAGAGATGGCTTTTTTTTATTCACTTATTTTAAAACAGTGATTAAGAAATAGAAAGCATAAACACAAGCGAAACCTGTGGAAATTTCACAGCGACATCTTTCATATGTAATATATTGTTGCTGGGTATTTTGTGGACGTTCAGCGTGAATGGAGACCCCGCGATATTATTGTAACTTATTTCTTAAATCTGTAAAAGTGTCTAAGTAATCTAATTAATGTAGTGTCAGAATATATTTGGTTATTAAGGTTTATCTATAATATCCTTATAGGAGTCTGTGGCATATTTCCATTGCATGGACACCCGGAGTGAACGAAAACTCCACGATATCATTATACCAACGTTAGACAGAACAGATATTACCCTTGGATCCTCGCCAGAAGACTAAGAAGGTATGCATAATTTTATGTAATGCCCAAAGGTGACATAATTTCTTTTTTATTTTATTTTTAATTTTTTTTTTAAATTACGTCTTCTGTGATCGGGAGATCTTATTTATTAAAAGGAAAATAGAAGGTGATAACATATTATGAACATCAAATTAGCGTATGTAGATACTAATTTAATGTTCGTAGTATGCTATCACTATGGCTATGACAAGAGAATATTCTTATCATTGTTTTGGCTCTCGAGTATATATTAATCAACCGAGAACCACATCACTCTATATAAAAGCGTGTAAGATATCAACAGATTCACACTCGAGAGTCAAAACAATGAAAAGAATATGCTGTTGTCCTAGCCCTAGTTATCAATTTCTATCCTCCTTTTTAATAAATAGGATGTCCCGGTCGAATAATTTATAACCTAGAAACCGTGACACACGTACGTTAGCCGCTGTTCTACGTATGCGTCTTTTTCATGTTTTCACTTTTTTTATTTTGTTTTTATTTCTGATGACGGGATATTCTACTAAACTTGCTATTTCAGACACACAAAATGAGAGATTTTTTTTAATAGATGTCATTTGTCTCCTTCGTCAGATATATGTATATTTACAAGTGTATTTGTTGATTCTATGCAAAGGTTTAATTTGTTATTAATACGTCCTAAGGTTTAGTACCAGACGGGCGAGACTTTGAGAATACTGGGCGCTGTATGTGAAATAGAAGCGAATCAAATCTGTAGAACTTTTTTTTTTTTTTTTAATAAACACAATATTGAGCATGCTTTTAGCAAATACTTCGATATAATTTGCTCATTCACACATGTGATGACAAAATAAATATCCCCCCCCTCTTCCCGGGGTGGAAATTCTTTACTCAACCATGTAGCAAAGCTCGCTGAAGATAGTATGCAAGTTATCATATATATTTTTACTCTTTCGTTTTATAAGAATCGCACTAGACAAAGCATAAGACCAATTGTTGTGAAGAGCCAAAATACAAAATAATACCTTAAAGTCAAAAACCTAACAAGTAATAAGGGTAATAGATGGGTAGGTTTAGACACCGAAAAAAAGCAATACTTCTAATTTTGTTAGAAATATTGTTCATGGAATATAAGAACTAAAGGATAGCATAATAGAAGCTAGGGTTACGACGCTGCTGATAATAAACTGAAGATTTATTTTTACAGATTTTCAAGTTAAGAAAACTTTCTGAAATGGGCGTGAACAATAATCTTCCAGAATGATAAGAAATAAAATGAAAAAAAAACGTTTGCCATATTTATACATTCTACGTACCTATGTGTTTTAATAACCAATATTATTGAATCAAGATGAATGGTAAATAGCGTATGCTCGCTAATCTTCGAATGAAAAATAGTACGATATGCTAGCACATGTAGAAATTTAGATGATCTCTGTAGTTATGTTTGAATGGGAAATTTGAAATCCTATACTTTAAATATCTCCAAGCCCTATTAAACTGTAGGAGTGAAATAGCAAATAACTGTATGCACAGAATAAATTTACGGCAATACATAAGTAAACTACTACATTAAATAACTGGTAAAAAAGGACAACTATTCCAATCAAGTACGTGTACTTATAAAGTCAACTACTAATTCGAAATATTAAAAAACAAAAAAAGTGCGTTATTCCTATATGAAACAAATAAATAAATAAATATAAGTGGAAGTACAAATAAGCCGGATTTTTGTTTTAGCGAAAACCTGCCATTTTCAAATAAGAACAGAAACCTTTTAAGCGAAAAACTATCAATTTGATTGGTTAGCTAACAAGCCAGACTAAACATATGTGCGTATATAAAAACAGTCGGCAACACAAATTGGAATTTCAGCCTAACAGTTTTATACTAGACAAAACGCGAAAACGATTGTGTCGCTTAATTGTCAGAAATATATTTTACAACCATAACTTACTATATATGTTATACTAATATATATATATATATATATATATATATATATATATATATATATATATATGCGCGCGTGCGTGTGTGTGTATAAAATGGCGCTAAAAAGAAAGTTCGCAGTTGTCATTAAAAAACGCAAATTCAAGCTAAATTGAATGCAACTGTTTAAACAAACTATACCTCATTTGATTCGACTTGTATTCTTCTATAATTTTACCTGTTCATATTTGAATTTTAATTTAAATATCTTAGTGTTCACGTCAGTTTAAAAAATTAACTTCAATCAAGAAAGCCAAAAGAAAATCCGCACAATGGAAAATTGTTATTTAAATGTAACTTTACAATATTATGCAACACAAATACAATAGAAACACAATGAACATATTCTAATAATTCTAATATTCTACAGTCTGCAATCGTTTAGCCATTTCTAGAATTAGTCTGCGGCAATACTCCGATGAAAGAGTATCCCACTTCTATTTAATTTTTTGTCCAAAGTTCTTCCAGATTTGGAATTTTATCATTCCGTAGCTGTTGCATGATGTAATGCTATACGTTTTCGCGTTTTGTCTAGTATAGAGACCGGTCACAGAACGCCAAACAGTCACCATAAAATTTTTTGGGTGCAATTTCGGCTTCGGGAAGTGTTGTGGAGCTTCTCCAACATCCAACCACTGTTCCGAACGTCGCCGGTTGTCGTAAAGGATCCACTTCTCATCACACGTCACAATCCGCTCGGGAAATAGGTCGTTTTTGTTACGCAGAAAATGCAAAGAAGACGCCTCAAAACGCCGATTTTTTTTTATTATCGTTCAATTCATGCAGCACTAATTTATATAACTTTTTTTACTTCCCTATTTGTTTTAAATGTCGAACGACTATTGAGTGATCGACCTCAACTTCACAGAAAATTCTCGTGAAAAGATTGAGAACGGTAATGAATAACACGATTCGATAGAATAAAAAAAAAAGTGCTTCAAAATAATATATAACATGGCTATATATATATCAATGAATTAATTCAGAAATCATATATAAAGTAACAAAACTATATTGCTTTTTCACCAACCTAATATAATTAAATTTTTAAAAATACGTAAACATATATATATTAGCGGCAGTAATTATTACCTACACTGATGATTGCGTAAGCATGAAATACTAGTGTCTGTAGGTCTACATTAATAATTATTATTTAATTATATATACACATGTACATTTATACATACTACTTGATTTAGGTACGTGATTTATGTATGTGCCAAATAAACACTCAGGATTACTTGAATGTAACAAGTAAACAGTCAGCATTGCTTGATCAATTTATTTACTTTTTAGAATGTGACATATAAGAAATCAGCATAACTTGATCAATGTACGTGATTTTTGGACTGTGACAATTAAGCCCTCAGTATTACCTGTTCAGTTAACGTAATTTTTGGAATATGAATAATAAGCATTCAGCATTACTTTTTCAGTTTACGTAAAAAAAAGTAATTTTAAGATCATTGACTGCTTCAGCCATTTCCGGACCTGGCTCCATACCCCCTTCTTTCTCAGACACACACACACACACACACACACACACACACACACACACACACACACACACACACACACATATATATATATATATATATATATATATATATGAAATAAAGTAATTTTATGTCGTAAACTGCTTGAGCCAATTTCGGGATTGACTCCATATCCTCCCATCTTTTATACATATATATATGAAATAACTCCATATCCTTCCCTCTCTTAAAAATATAAATAAAATAATTTTGACATGGTAAACTCCTTCAGCCATTTCCGAGACTGATTCTTAAAAATAGATATGCAATTAGACCGACTACATCCCTCATACTCTCTTTAAAATTTATATGAAATAAAGTAATTTTGAGATTTTAAACTTCTTCGGCCATTTCGGAGACTGGCTCCATATTCCTTCCTTCCCCATCATCTTTAAAAATATATATGAAATAAATAAATTTTAAAATCGTAAAATGCTTCAGCCATTTCCGGGACTGATTTTAATATTTTCCCCCCACTCTTAAAAATATATATTAAATAATGTAATTTTGAGATCGTAAACAGCTGCAGCCATTTCCGGGACTGACTCCACATCCCACAATCTCTCTTAAATATTTTTAATAATATAAAAGAAAGAAATGTGTAGATCGTAAACTGCTTCAGTCATTTCCGAGACTGGTTCTATATCCACGCCCGCTTTTAAAAATATATATGAAATAATAGGAATTTGAGATCGTAAATTGCTTCAGCTATGTTCGGGACTGGCTCCATATCACTCCACCCTCTCTTAAAAATATATATAGAATAAAAGAAATTTTCGATCGTAAGCGGCTTCTGCAATTTCCGGTACTGACTCCATATTCCCCTCTCTCTTAAAAATATATATGAATAAAGTAATTTGGAGATCATAAAGAGCTTCAGCCATTTCCGGGACTGAGTCCATATCACCCTCTCTCTTAAAAATAGATATGAAATATAGAAATTTGAGATTGTAAACTGCTTCAGACATTTCCGAGACTGCCTCCATTTTCCCCAACTTTTTTTAAAAATAGATATGAAATAAATTTAAAAATTGAGATCGTAAACTGCTTCGGCCATTTCCGGGACAGGTTTCATATTTCCACCCGCTGTTGAAATTAGATATGAAATAAAGTAATTTTGAGATCGTAAACTTCTTCAGCAATTACCGGAGCTGACTCCATATCTCTCTCCCTCTCTTAAAAATATATATGAATAAAGTAATTTTTAAATCGTAAATGCTTCAACCATTTCCGGGACCGATTCGATGTGTGCGTCACATAGCACAAATACATTTCACGATATATCTGTCGCTATTGTTTCTGGAAGTTCTTCAGCCATTAGCAATTTATAAGAAGATCATAAGCAATTTATAGGATATTCTTTAGTAAATTTAAAGGATAATCATAGGAAATTTATAGCATATTCTACAAGATAATCAGAGGAACTGTATAGAATAATTATATGTATTTTATAATATAGAATAATCATAGGCAAAAATAATTATAGGTAGATTATCATAAGCAGTTGATAAGAAAATTACAAATAATTTGTAAGATAATCATAAGCAATTAATAGGAAAATCATAGTCACTTTATAGGATGATTATAGGAAGTTTATTTATAGATAGATCTATAAAGCAATTTATAGGATACTCATAAAATTCATAGAAAAATAAGAAATTTATAGGTGAATTATAAGCAGTTTATACGATATTTATAGGCAGTTAATAAGAAAATAATAAGCAATTTGAAGATCAGAGGAAATTTATAGGATAATAGTATGCAATTCATAGTAATACGCTATTTATAGGATGATTATAAGTAGTTCATGTGACAACTATAGGCAATTTATAGAATTAAAGGCATATTATAGGATAATTATAGGCAGTTCATAAGACTTTTAAAAGATAATCATAGGCAGTTTATAGGATAATTATACACAGTTTATAGAGCAATTATAAGCAATACATAGGAAATCATATGCATTTCATAGGATTTTAATCGGCAGTTTATAGGATGATTAAAGGCAGTTTATGAGAAAATTATAAGCAATTTATAGAATGACCATGATCAGTTTGTAGGATAATCATTGGCAGTTTATATGATAATAAAAAGCAATTCATGTGACATTTATAGAATAATAATAGGCAACTGATATGATAATTATAGGCAGTTTATAAGAAAATAATATGAAATTCAGAGGAGATTATGGGTAATTTCTAGGATAATACAAGGCACATTACAGGATCATATTCAGCAATTTATAGAATAATCATAGGCAATTTATAGCATGATCTTGGGCAAGTATGATCGCAAACAATTTATAAGAAAATTAAAAGCAGTTTATGAAAAAATTATAACCAATTTATAGGCAGTTTATAAGATAATTATATGAATGTTACAAGATAATTATAAGCTATTTATAGGATAATCTATGGAAATTTATAATGCGATCATAGGCAGTGTTTGAGAAAATCCCAAGAAATTCATAGGATAATAATGGCCAATTTATTGGAAAATCATAGGCAGTCTATAAATAATTATAGGCTGTTTATAGGATCATTATAGGCAGTTTATAGGATAATTATAGGCAAATTCATAGGATAATCAAAGACAATATATACGATAATTATAGGTGATTTTTATCATGATTCTAAGGAAATGTATAATCAATTTATAAGATAAATATATTTCATTTATATGATTCAAAAGATAATTATAGGCAATTTATATGGATAATCACAATTTATAAGATTTATAAGTCAATCAAAGGCAAAGTTTATTGGGTAATCATTGGTAATTTGTAAGATAATCTTATACAATTTATTGGATTATCACATACAATTCATAGAGTTTATAGGTTAATCATAGGCAATTTACAGGATATTAAATTATGCAATATAAAATAAAATAAAAGGCAATGTATAAGCTATCATGGGGCATTTAAGGTAACTATAGGCAATTTATACGCAATTTATTAGATTATCATAAGCAAATTTATAGCATAATAATAGGCAATTCATAGGATAATTATAGGTGGTGTATGAGATAATCATAGGATGTTTATAGGATAACCATAGGCAATTATAAGATTTATTAGATAACTATAGGCAAATTTATAGAATCGTATAGGCAATTTATAGGATAATCACAGACTCCACAGCGTCCATCTCTCTCCAAACAGATATGAAATCTGATATCATAAACTGAAAATAAAATCTTATATCATAAACTGCTTCAGCAATTTCCGGGACTTATTTCATACAGTCCCGTCTCTTATATGAAATAAAATCATAAACTGCTTCAGCAATTTTCACGGCCTGACTTCATATTCCCCATTTTTATAAAATAAATGTGAAACAAAGGAAATTCGAAATTGCAAACTGCTTCAACCAATTCCGAAACTGACTCAATATTCTCCATTCCTCACTTAAAATATATTCCGTGTCGATCATTTTGTATTTATGTTTTTTAACGAGTAGATAATGCCTGATAGGAAACTTTATTATAGTTACTTTTATAAGAATTTTCTTATAAACTACCTATGATCATCCCATAAATTTCCTATGATTATTTATAGGATATCAATTGCCAACAATTATCAACCATGCTAAAGCAAACCAGAACACATGACAAACGACACGTCAACCTCCGGTCAGCTGTTCAGATACTTTCCAGTGTAAACTTGACCAGGTCACAGTTTGACATGTTTTGAACGTGCCGAAATATAGCTTAAGATCTCTTGTCCACCCAGCTTTAGATAGATATAGATAGATTGATGGATAGATAGATAGATAGATAGATAGATAGATAGATAGATAGATAGATGGATGGATAAATAAACAGAAAATAAACTCTTCTGCTCAGACACCAATATAATACAGTACTGATTCAATATTACACCCTCTCTTAAAAATAGACATCAAATCAAGTAATTCATGGCCATTACCAGGACTGACTCCCTCTGTATAAATTAGATATGAAATAAAATAATTTATGAAGTTATAACTTATATGAAATTTGTCAATTAAATTATACTTATAGGCTGATCGTAGGCAAATTTATAGGATAATAATAGGCAAATTATAAGATTTTATAGGATAATCATAGCCAAATTATATGCAATGCATAGGATACTCATTGATTAATAGTAGGCGCATTATTAAGTTAATCATACACGAATTTATATGATGAATTATAGGATGAGCATAGGCAAATTTATAGAAAACTATAGGCAATTTATAGGATAGTCATTTATAGGAAAAGCATATGAAAATTAATAGTATACTAATAGGCAAATTTATAGGATAATCAAAGACAATATATAGGACAATTATAGGCAATTTAAAGGGCAATTATAACTAAATTTATAGGATGAAAATAGTCAATTTATAGGATTTACAGGATAATTTTAAGCAATTTATAGGATACTCATTATAATATAACAATATCATATAAGATGATCATAGAAAATTTTAAGAATTTTATTTTTATCATAGGCAAATCGTAGGAAAATTATTGGCAATTAATAGGATAATCATAGCCAACTTATGAAGAAAATTATAAGCAATTTATAGGATCGTCATCCCAGGATAGATATTATGATAATTAGTAATAAATTTAATTTATTGAACAGAAGAGAATATTTCTCCATTGTAAAGATTAAAATCAAAATATATGTACTGCTAAACTTGATATCTAAAATCCTTATACAAATTCTTATCACGAGCATCAAAATCTCTCCAAATCGCCTGTCACTACAAACTTTTTTGTTTATTTACATCCGAAAACATATTTGATGTGTTTTATATGCAACTTTGATAATGATTTTAATACTGTTTTCATTAATTTTAAGAAATTCTAAGTACTATCTGTTACAGATATACGATACATTTTTTCATAAGTATATAATTGTCACATGTAACGACCATATAATTCATAGTATGGCAATTCATCTCATAAAGAGTTTAAATCCTAATTCTGCAAAAAGGAGTGTTTCAACACATCCTTGTCGCTTCTGGTTCAGCAAAGTGCACGCCTGTGGAACTCTGTTCCGTCTGCCTGCTTCCCTCCGGACTACAACTTGGATGTCTTTAAGTCTAATGTTAACAAATTCCTAATGAACCGCCCCCCTAATTAAACACTTCATCAAATCTCCTCACTAACGTGATGTACTTGCAATAACCCTTATCCCTGAGTGGCTTCCGGGCCTTGATAAGTGGTGATCACTGTGTAAAAAAAAAAAAAAAAAAAAAGTGTAATATTTTTTCTGAAACTACATCTCAACGTTTCTCTTATCTGTAAAGTACTCAATCTAGACTTGTGTGTTTATTTTTTTCTCCAAAATCAGTGCGCTCTTTTGAGTGGGGAGAGGGGGTAGATTTTTACCTACATTATTAACCAAGCCGCTGTTTACTCCCTTTCAGAGACAAGTAAATAAGGATCAATAACTCGGTATCACCTACGGTGTTATGTTTCAAAAGTATTCTATTCTATGAGGCGAATTATATAAACGGCATGCTGAAGGCTAAATGGTCTGTGATTTCCGGGTATATGCGATTTCCTGCCAATGAATTATCTCTGCTATAAAGACTCGGCAGAATTGCATTCGTGAAAAGACTTGCTTTGTGTCTTGAAAATCTCATTGCACCGATATTGTTTGGTCTATTCGTTTCCTGACATTTCGTCCGTGGCCAAGTTCCAAGCAAGAATGCTGTGGTTTTCTGAAGAATGCTAATTTGAGTTTACGTCAACAAAAATGGCGTAAATGCCTTCGGGTCGAGCAGGTCAAAGTAAGATCCAAAGTAAGTGAAAAAGTTGAAAAGATTCTGACGTATGCAAGCATACAGACAGATTTCATGTTTCTACATTACGGTTTATAAAAGAGATATATTTTGTGCATCAATTTTCAGTATTTACTCCAGTGCTCAATATGTGAGCAGATCCAAGTATTAATTGATTAAAATATTTTTATTGCAATTAATCTACAAAGAAGCTTCTGCATTTTATCTTCGTAAAGAAATACCCAGGTTGACGATTATTGCCATAATCATATTTTCATAGATTACTATGATGTATATATATCTGTGTATATGTGTACGAGAGAGAATTGAAATGGCTATTCGAGTGCTTAAAGGACTCATTCTAGAGAGATTTATTCTGATATGAGTATACTTCTCACTACAAGATGAGTAGACTGGACATGGCTGTTGTTGAATTTTGGAATATAGTTTTTTTTTGCCATTTATTCTCTATATTACTCTGTAATTACATAAAGCTTCTTAAATAAGGATTGGTATATATTATAAGAAAATATATTTCTACAGAAATGTATATATATATATATATATTATATATATATGTATATATATATATATATATATATATATATATATATATATATATACTAGCAGTTCCGCCTGGCTTTGCACGGGCCTTATGTACTGTTCATAAGATTATGTGCATATGTATGTATTAAACAGTGTGAATATGTAAAGTAATGCCTTTCTGTATAATAGTCTTCTTTAACTACCATAAAGAAAAGACAGCCAGACATATACACACATATATATATATATATATATATATATATATATAGAGAGAGAGAGAGAGAGAGAGAGAGAGATGGATTGGATGCAATATATAGTAATGATTTAAAAGGTATTAAAAAAAGACTCATGCGCCACCACCGAGAATCGAAACCAAAACGTTCAGCTCACGATTTATTTTGCCTCTGCCGCCAATGACTGGGCTATGAAAACATGTTTACTGCAAGGCTAAAAATTAAAATATGAACCAATAACTATTACTTTATGCATTCGTAATGCCGGTGTTCGACCTTCACCTGGCAAAATTCATTTTTTTTTTTAATTTTCACACTTTTGCACAGATTTTTCCGGGCTAAAACCCAAATATAAAGTTTCGCATGGATTCAAATACCTTATATATGAAGTTTTATGTCTGTTGACCAAAAACTCCAGTCGGAGTTTGGTAGGCAAAATTTGTTAAACAAAAATATATACGTATGCATAAATATATATGGAAACAATTTTGTGTTTACTATAAACGTTTTACGCAAATATTATGCAAGTATAAATCATGTACACTATCTGCGTGAATATAATTACACGTAATAGTTAACTAAAGATGATTATCTCATTAGCTAAAACCCAAATATAAAGTTTCGCATGGATTCAAATACCTTATATATGAAGTTTTATGTCTGTAGACCAAAAACTCCAGTCGGAGTTTGGTAGGCAAAATTTGTTAAACAAAAATATATACGTATGCATAAATATATATGGAAACAATTTTGTGTTTACTATAAACTTTTTACGCAAATATTATGCAAGTATAAATCATGTACACTATCTGCGTGAATATAATTACACGTAATAGTTAACTAAAGATGATTATCTCATTAGGAAACCGAAACAACTAATAGGGAATTAATTAAAATGAATGTTTAAAAGAATATGCAAATTAGCTCAAAGGGCAAATCGTTGAACTTTGACCCCTTAATCGCCAAATTTCTGGCCGAAAAGCAATCACAAAGATTTTCCCAAATCTCAGTACGCTGTATATCAAATTTCGAGTCTGTAGACTGAAAATTGACAGAGTTATTGCGTAGAGAAATGTACACACACACACACAGACACAAAGATACACACACAGACACGTTCACTTTTATAGATATACTAGCATGGGTGCCCGGCGTTGCCCTGGTGTGAGGTGTATGCTGAGCAAAAAAAAAAAAAAAAACAAACAAAAAAAGGTCAATTTTTTAAACTTTGACCCCTATTATGACCCCTTAACATTTATTGTTCAGGGATCTAATCAAGTTATTAAGTTAGATCCATGTCTAAGGAACCTATATCTAAAATTTCAAGTGTTTAGACCCAAAATTGTCGGAGGAGTTTGGTAGAGTTCTCAAAGGGCAATTCGTTGAACTTTGACCCTTAGTTACCAAATCACAAAGATTTTCCCAAATCTCAGTACCCTGTATATCAAATTTCGAGTCAGTAGACTGAAAATTGAGAGAGTTATTGCGTAGGGAAATATACACACACAGACAGACACACAGCTACACAGACAGTCAGATACACAGACACGTTCACTTTTATAGATATACTAGCATGGGTGCCCGGCGTTGCCCGGATGTTTGGAGGTGTATGCTGAGCGAAAAAAAAAAGATAATTTTTTTTTAACTTTGACCCCTATTATGACCCCTTAAAAATTATTGTTTTGGGCTCAAATCAAGTTATTAAGTTAGATCCATGTCCAAGGAACCTATATCTAAAATTTCAAGTATTTAGACCCCAAATTGTCGGAGGAGTTTGGTAGAGTTCTCAAAGGTCAAATCGTTGAACTTTGACCCCTTAACAGTGAAATTTCTGGCTGAAAACTAGTCACATAGATTTTCCCAAATCTCAGTTCGCTGTATATCAAATTTTGAGTCTGTAGACTCAAAATTAACAGAGTTATTGCGAAGGAAAATGTACACAGACACACATGCAGACACACAGACACACAGAAACGTTCACTTTGATAGATAGATAGATAGATAGATAGATAAGAGTGTGCTAAAAGTAGATAGGCAGTAGGTTTGTGTATATACCCTCAAATGTTCCGAGTTTTCCCGATTACGATTCTGATTTTTTACTGTCCACTTACTTTTGGCTCATGTTCATCAAAACTAATGGTTTAAAGTATTTAAAGGTCTCACCATTCATTCATTTATTATTTTACTTATATATTTATTTTATCCTATTCGACAGTGTTAAAGTATTATTCTTATATTAAGAATACTGTTCAGGCCTAAACCTTCCTTTCCCTTTGCCATACTTTTCCCCTCCCCCACCTTTCTTCTATTTCCAGAGAGTGAAAGGGTCAAGAAGGATGGAAATACCGAAGTGAGAAAGCACTAATCAGGCCTCCACTGGATGAGTGCGAAGAGGACTGGACCTTGGAGAAGTTTATTGCCACTTACATTCCCGTAAAGATAAATGGTCGCTACTAACGAGAAATCAATGGTAAACGATTGTTGCGATAACGCAAATTTGCAAATGGTAATGAAAGATTTGGAGAGAACTGGAAATCTGGAGAGACTTGTTGTCACTCAGAGTCTAGGGAACATCACAAGTTGTTATCAACGAGAATTTTTTTATGATAGCCTGTGTGAATACTTAATAATAATAATAATAATAATAATAATAATAATAATAATAATAATAATAATAATAATATCAATTTACTTGGCCGTACATCCGGTGTCACTAAAAACGTCGTCATCGCAAACATTAATTAATAACAGATGAATTACCTCCCTTATAGTCGCTTTTCATCAGTAAAAAAAAAATATTAAAACCATTTCGTCTCCAAACATTTCCAAAAACTATATATATATATATATATATATATATATATATATATATATATATATATATATATATATATATATGGTTGTCTGTTTGCGGTTTCAAATGGGCTGCTTTATTTTATAATTAAAAAAAGGCATATTGAGAGGAGATTGGAATGTTGTTTGTTATTATAATTTCTTTTTAAATTAAAAAATAAATGTGCTACTAAATTTACACCTGTCCTTTATGATTTATATAAAAAATTATTCAGGAAAAAAAAACAATGTGTTGTTGATTTGAAGTTTCATTGAACAAAATGTAATCAATTCTTTTTAGTTTTTAAAGGTTATAAAAGAATTTGTTAAAAAGAAATTAATTCGTCGGTATTTGTTTTATTTTATATTTTATATTTTATTTATACTCTATTTTAAAAATGTTTAACTACCGTGGAATTTCCACGGGTTCTGCTACTTGTTATTATTATTATTATTATTATTATTATTATTATTATTATTATTATTATTGCAGCGCGAATATTATCGGTTTAATGTTTCGTTTGCTTCAATTCTTAGTTGTAAAGTTCGATCGAATTCATCCAAGATTGTGTGGATTACTTGGAAGCCAAATACTAAATCTATGTCGATTCGGTGGCGCCCTTTACATTAAGGTCGAACACCCATTTAAAATGTGTAAAAGTGACCGTGGGAAATCGCTATCTTCCGCAAGTGGATTCCACAAGACTCGATAAAGCAAACCAAATAAGAGAAGTGGATATCTTCGCGCCAAATAGATTCGTTTGACTAGATGTTCTTAACGACCTATTAATGTTTTCCTCTTTCTCCATGGATATTTGTAATTGTCGGTTTTTCCACGAGAACATAGAAAGGATCATTCTCTTGTTCCTGTGGATGGTGTTTTTTAAAGTGACTGCATAATATATCGATAGAATAACAATACGGATTAGAGAAGTTTTATATAGGCTTTGTAAAACTTTCTTGTTCATTTGATTTTATTTAATCTCTTTGTAGTCCTTTAGATCTCTATTATTTTATAAAAATCACTTTGTGTGTGTGTGTGTGTTTGCGCTCGCGCGCACATGCCAGTTCCTTCTTCATGGGTTCCAAAACGACTGAGCTTATCTTTTACAAATTTCACACAAAGGTAATTTATATGTCTGGCAGTGTTCTTAGATATGTTTTGTACAGAAATTCATCCGATAAGTAAAAAAAAAAAAATCGAAAAAAATCCGATCTTAAAAATAGTTTTCTCTCTTATAGATAAAAAGAAAAATGCTTACAAGGGAATATTTTACGTTACACCGTACAAAGGAAGTACCAATTTTTTTTTAAGCAAATCACTTCTTCTTAAAAAATAGTTATAATAATCTGGAAATATAGCTTAGTATAGTAGAGCATTCGACTACAGATCAAATGATTCCCTGTTCAAGCTAGGGTGTACCTCGCCATTTTATTTTTATTTTTTCTTATTAATGAGTTCAATTTACGATAAAAGAGGGGGTACTATTTAAAATCGCCGCAAATCATTTCTTCGTTTGCATATTCTAAAACTAAACTTTAATCAGAAGTGACTTTTCCAGGCACCTCATTGTAAAGCCCAAATATCAGCTGACATGATATTATAAACAAACGCAGACCGAATTTGATGAACGACGTTATCATTATTATTTTTAATTTTTATTTTATTTATTTTTTTTTTATTTTTTTTGCGAATTAGTCCACTGGGCAAATTATTCCTCATAATATATAATAATCAATAGAGGATTGATTCTACGATAATACATACGCAATTTGCATGAATTAAAATATCATGTACGACCGGGCAACGCGGGGCTGCCAGCTAGTATCAAATAGGAAGCTGATCATAAGACAAGCCAAGGTTCGGAATTTAAATAAATTGGTAAAATGCTGCATGTCTGATAATCGGCTGTGAGGACGCACTCCACATGTTCACTCGGGAAACAATATGAGCTGCATAAGCTCCAAGAAATTACTGACGGAACATACCGGCCGGGTATTTGTATTGCTATCTATGTTTTTCTGAATATGGGATTACAGTATTACTTCTATATATGAAATTACTTGTCTTTTTAATAGTAGCAAGTAGCTGTCAGCGAGGAAGAAATTCTTCTAGACTGAGGCAATTTAAATTTTTGTTCTAATTCAGAGTCCCCGTTTTTTTATATTAAACTCCAAACTTGTGTATAACTCTGCCCTTGTGGAGAGGAAAGTAAATACTATCACTATATTCTAATGCTTAATACAGTTTATTATACGAGGGACGTTCCAAAAGTAATATTTTTTATTCCACCTGAATGGATCAGGAGGATTGCAAACTGTATTGTTATGATAACTGGATTCATGCATTCATGATCTAAAATGCCATCTCTCTGTTGCAGACATTGACGGTGTGAGACTTTAAGGAAGCAACACCTGTCATGAATGTGCGCCAGAAGTTATCGAATTTATGCATGCAGAAACAAATCGAAGTGCTCAATAATTACTAGCGCCTTGTGAATTTTTACGAAGCCGATGCAAGTGATGTCAGCACAGTTAGGAGATGAGTTCGTCAATTTCATTGTAATGTTTATAGGCAACTCCGACAAAAAGTGAATTCAAAGCACACGTGGGCATACCGTCTTAAACACAAATTGAAGTCATAGTTAAAAGCGAGAAAATAAAGAATTTTCAGATGTGTAAAATCGGATTATGTGCACGTCTATTTTATATAATTTTTTTTTTAAATCGCACAAAATATTATACAATAGCTCAATAGTATACAATGCATCTAGAGCTACTAATTTATAAAATATAATGATAGTTATTCTGAAATTATGCCAGCTTCCCGTGAAAGGCATTTTATTCGCGCGAACGCACACACCCACACCCACAAACAAACACACACATATATATAGATAGAGAAAGAAAATTAAAACTGTAAAATTATGCTGATTTTTTTTTCTGTCCTCTGAGGAGAACAATAGCAAGAATAGCATTCTTTGAAACTCCGCGGAATAAGGACTTTGTAAATTGTTTTTTGGAGTATTCAGTCGAACAATAAATTTTGATTGTAAAGTTCAACTTACAGTTTTAATTTTCTTTCTCTTATACAAAGGGCTAATCTCTAATGCGTATTGAGCTTTTTTAATTCGATTGGGATTAAATTATCTATATATAGATACTAGCATTTATATTAGATTGAAGTTTACCATTGTGTATATGAGGTAAACACTACATCCTTTTGATTTCATTACTTAAATTTTAAATTCTGAAAAAACAGAATATAGACACATATATTCGAATTAAGAATTTATTGTTTGACGAAAGGAATATCAGAGGAAATGAAATGCGGTTAGCAAAATGTTCAGCTGTGAATGGACGCTAATTTTGCTTTTCAGCACAATTATTGAAAATAGTTGTTTGAGTGGTTGTGGGTAATTATATGGAAAAAATGATAGGAAAAGAGAAGTTGATACAACCTGGGCAGTCAATTATCGGAAGGAGTGCAGTGTCCTCCAGGGTTATAAATCCAGGTGGGAAGAAAATAGGTCCAGGGGAGAAGGTAATATTCCCATATAGCAAAAGTGTATTGCTCCTTATTGATTTTTGAAAGGTATACGGGGCAGCCGTATTCGTTGGTGCGTTGAGTGTGTGTTGGTTGATGTAGTCCAATAGCTTTCTCGGTGTTGACAAAGTGTATCCGATGTTGGGTGGATATACCATTTCATTGTGATTATCCCCGTGAGTAATAGAATTTGAGCATTGAATTATGTATGCAATGGACTTCGAAATCAATAGTATGGGTAGCAAAATAGCAAAATAATCCGGGAGATGATATTCAGAACGGTGCGTTGGACGATTAGCTTCTGGTGTGAGTCCCGTTAGAAAGATAGTTCGCTTTCTTGTTGATAGTAGGCGAGGGAAGCCTTTTAGATGAGGGAAAGAAGAGAGTGGGGTGAAGTAGAGAGAGTAAAGAGAGAGGGGGAGGGTTAAAATTGGGCGAGCATACAGGTGCTTAATAGAATTTTTTCGTGGGGGGAGGATTTGTATTTTAATATTCTTTAAAATGGTTGACCTCTTGATTTTAGGTTCAAATGGGACATGGATATTTTTGTGATTTTAAATGGGAGTGTGCGTGATATGGGGTGGGCGTGCTGTTTTTGCTGTGTGGATGGGTGAGCAGGTGAGGTGGAGATAGAGACGAGTCATGGTCTGAAATTTTGGAATGCTTGGAGGGTTACTTATTTAAGTGAGTTGGGTTCTTTTAATTTTGAGTGTATATTTAAAGGTAACTTGATTAACTGAGATATAGTTAATTCATTACGCTTGTAGTCGTAGTGGGATCTGGTTTAATTAAGTTTATTTAAAACTAGCATTTCGGCCCGGCGTTGCCCGGGTGTTTGGAGGTGTATGTTGCGCAAAAAAAAGAAAACTAACGGTCAATTTTTTAAACTTTGACCCCTATTATGACCCCTTAGAATTTATTGTTTGGGTCTCAAATCAAGTTATCAAGTTAGATCCATGTCCAAGGTACCTATATCTAAAATTTAAAGTGTGTAGACCCCAAATTGCCGGAAAAGTTTGGTAGAATTCTCAAAGGTCAAATCGTTGAACTTTGACCCCTTAACAGCCAAATTCCTGGCCGAAAACCTATCACATAGATTTTTCGAAATCTCAGTACCCTGTATATCAAATTTCTAGTCCGTGGACTTAAAATTGACAAAGTTATTGCGTAGGGAAATGTACACAGACACACAGACAGACAAACACGGTCACTTTCATAGATATATAGACAGATATATAGAGAATTAAACAAAAATATATACGTATACATAAATATATATGGAAACAATTTTGTGTTTACTATAATCTTTTTATGAAAATATTATGCAAGTATAAATCAAGTAGAATATCTGCATGAATATAATTACATGTAATAGTTAACTAAAGATGATCATCCCAAAAGAAAACCGAAAAATCTAATAGGGAATTAATTAAAATGAATGTTTAAAAGAATATGCAAATTAGCTAGCTCTGTTGCAGATAAATGCAATTGCACGAGCCATATATAAGAAAATTGTATTTTCTTTTTAAATAAATAAAAAAGAGGGTTTTTAATATGAATATCAATACACACAAAAGAAAAACGAATTCATAGGAGTATAGATTTATTTAAAATGTATATATTTCTGTTTTGAGGCGATCTATGGATGAATTTGTTTTGATGTTCGTTGGGTTGGAATCGATGTTTGAGTGAGTGCTTTTTATACTGTGATTAATTAGCTATTTTTATAATGGGGAGATTTGATTTAAATGCGGGACTGGATGTAGGGTTGCCCAAACGTGGTTGAATTAAACTATTTATATAATAATTAACTGTATATCCATCTTCCAAACCTAAAAATAAGTACAGATATAAGCACATATATACTCACAGACACACATACACACGCACATATACATATATACATACACATATACATAGTATACACATACGCACAAACACTGATCCATACCATGCATACATAAACACAGACATATATACACACGCATCCTTATACTAATGCACATGCAATGCAATAAGGAGCAATACACTTTTGCTATATGGGAATATTACCTTCTCTCCTGGACCTATTTTCTGCCCACCTGGATTTATAACCCCGAAGGACATTGTACTCCTTCCGATAATTGACTGCCCAGGTTGTATCAACTTCTCTTTTCCTATCATTTTTTCCGTATAATTATCCACAACCACTCAAAAAACTATTTTCAATAATTGTGCTAAAAAGCAAAATTAGCGTCCATTCACAGCTGAACATTTTGCTAACTGCATTTCATTTCCTCTGATGATATGAGTCATTATTGAAAATCCATGGATTAAGGAAATTAACATAACCCCTTTTATATATTCGTTTGTCAAGCAATAAATTCTTAAATCGAATATATGTCTCTTTATGTTTTTTTTTTAGAATTTAAAATTAAACCACGAAACTTCATATATATATATATATATATATATATATATATATGAAGTTTCGTGGTTTAATTTTAAATTCTAAAATACGGATAAAATAAAAGGGGAGATTTTTAAAAAAAAATTTTTAATTACATTTTCACCCCAAACAAGGCACATTGCCACTTTAATGTAGGGGGCTACTATCAGGGGAAACATCTACTGGGGTACTATGTAGGGATTAGGGCAGCGAGATGTTGGTTCACGTTGCACTTGAACTTATGCATGTCAGTACAGTTGGGGAAGCAGTGACCTGGAATGGAATTCCAAAGTCTAGCAGTTCTGGGGAAGAAACTACTGGAGTAGAAAGATCTTTTACATCTAGGGATCTCTACAGTGTGGGGGTGGGATTTTGTAGCTTGTCGGGTCTGTCGAGGGTGTTCAGATTGAGAAAAAAAGGCAAAAAAAACCCCAAAACCCGGAGAGTTATGTATTATAAATCTACAATTAGGTAAAATAAATAAACCGATTAAAATAATCACAATTAAGCTTTTTTTGTTGTTGTTTTCTTTCCTGTCGTTTCGCATACTAGTATTTCTACAAAAAATAATTTATTTTCCCTTTTGCAGACATTTATCCTAGAAATGTGGTCTGACGGAAAGCACTTCAGGTTTTATTATATTTTGTGATTCTTTTAATCTGCTTATGTATTTTATCCAATTGTATATTTATAATATATATTTTCTCCGTTTTTTTTTAAATCAATTTCCCTCTTTTATTTTATTAGGATTTTTAGTCGATTTAACATCCGATTATCATCCATTTCTTCTTCATTATTGAAAAATTTTCCCATTCCAATAAAACCTCTCTCTCTCTCTCTCTCTCTATATATATATATATATATATATATATATATATATATATATATATATATATATACAGAGAAAAAGAGAGGGAGAGAAAGAGGATGGCAAAAAAATGTTATTACAATGAAATTTGCTGCTATTGAGAATAAATATCAAAACAGAAGGAATGTTTAAAAATAAATTCTATCCAAACATTTACACGATGACCTAATGTGTGTAACCGTTGTACAGGTATATATATATATATAATTCATGTGTATGCATTATGTGGTAATAGATGCAAACTATTACGTATCAGTTCGTTTATACGAAGAAATACCCAGCCAGATAGATAGATAAAGCAAACAGTTAGAACACAAAGCACCTCGTTGGCGCGGTTTGTCGCCTTGGCTTATCTGAACGAAAACGAAACAACCAATTTAAGAGACAGTATGAGTTATATGATCTGTATTCACGTCCAAGTAAATTAATGTGGAACAATGAAATAAATCTTAAATTTAAATTATTGTCGAATAGAGTTGCTAGCTCATGAGAAAATACTTACATGATCACCTAGAAAAAATTGTTCTCTTCTGAGAACTACAACCATATATATATATATATATATATATATATATATATTAAAATATAATTATCCAATGAGACGTGTTTCGTCGACTACGACTCATCAGAATGGCTGAATATATATATATATATATATATATATATATATATATATATATATACAGTGATGATCATATTTATTGGCACGGTAAAATAAAAGTTAAATTTTGTCTAATAAATTCTAAAAAAGGGATTAAATTAAAGAAAATAACAAAGTATATTATGTATTTTTAACTGGCCTTTCCGATGCAGCAATCGGATTTTAGAAAAAATAAATAACAAAGGAACAACAAACATAATTGCAAAAAAACCTTGTTCAAAATTATTGGCACGATTTATTT
>NC_136488.1:85825518-85853018 GCF_053919585.1 Euprymna scolopes
TACATATATATATATATATATATATATATATATATACATATATATATATATATATATATATATATATATATATATATATATATATATATATATATATATATATATACTAGCATGCAGACCGGACGATATTTGATAAGGGTAGATGAATGTTTAACACTTTCAATAATGTCATTGTCATCAAAATCTGATTGATTGCCTAAGTATGTAAATGAATTGGAGTGATCCAGAGTTAAGATAATTACCACAGTACTCAGGCTCACTTTTATATTTGTTCTTGCAAAACCTGTAAACGCAAGGAAACGTCGACAAAAGAAATGAAAAGTTAGGGGCAACTTTGAAAAAAAAACATTTAAATTCACTCGGAAATTATTCGAGGTAGAAGAAAACGGGGGCCTCAATATTCCAAAAGAGGGATTAGAAGCGCACCTTCGTAAAACTATACCGACCCATTCATCTACAATCTTCTGAGTCCATTTAATACAAAAACAGCTCTGATAATAAATTTCGATAATTCATTTTTAAGACTAGATGAAATATAAGACTTTGCCAGGAAAGCGAGAGCAAAAATCATCTTCTCTCATCTCTTTCGTCTTTCAGGACGCTTCACCGAATCTACATGACTTCTCCAGTTCTCTCGATCTCGCATGACAGTTTACAGGTACCGAACAATTTCCAATCCTGTGTCCTGTAGCAGGTTGTCAATGTAGGTCATTCTTCTTCTACCACGGTTTGGGTGTCCATCTGTTGGTATCCAGAGAACTAGCTTGCTGGCTTCCTCTTCGCCGTGTCTCATAGTGATTGGCTACTCTCATCCTTTTCTGCTGTACTTTCAGTAATACTGGTGGTAGGTCACCATAAAGCTGTTGGTCTGCTGCGTGGCTCCTCCGTGATGTATTGAGGGCCATCTTGAGAATCCGTGTGTAACAGCCATCCAGTTCATTTGTAAGAGCCCATGCCTCAGCACCATAGAGAATGACTGTTTCTACTGTGGCAACAAAGAGTCTTACTTGAAACTTTTCTGAGGGAGTGGATGACCATATGTTTCTCAACTTGTGACATGCATTCCATGCCAGTGCTTGTCTCACTTCAATTTCTTTTTCAAAGCAAAGAGTTCACCGGGAATAAACGGTATTTCCTATAAACTTTATGTAAAAGATGCTCCAAGATATTGGCAGTTCTCTGGAAGATATTATAAATAACACGCAAAAAAGTGTGTAGTAAGAAATTGGGAATTGATATATGAAATCCACATAATAAAGAAAAGAAAATTTCCAAATCACTGAGCCAATTTCGACTAATTTCCTTGCTCAGCGTAAAAAGGATTTTTTTCGGTGTTATTGCTAATAGGATGCCAATTTCCATGCTAAACAATTGGCATGCCAATTCCTTAACACAAAAGGTTGGAATTCCCGGCTTCCCAGATTGTATCGAACATACCATTATTCTGTGAGACTGAATTAAAACGGCTAAAAATAATAAAGCGTCCGAAATTCATGCCATTTGGCTACACCTAGAAAGTGCACATACCTCGGTATAAAACTAACTACTTGAGAAATGTAGTAATTTTTATCATAACACGATATAAAGATGTGAAGCAATGGAATTCTGTATTGCGATTATTCAAGAAAACAAACCATTAACTGCTTGATCGACTGACTTTATAGTCTCGGTTTGTTGTCCTTCCATGTGGATTAGATGTGAAAAGATTTGCATGTGATCTACTAAGAGATTATATAAAAAAAAAACTCCTATAGTCGATCCGTTGGTTAGTTAGTTCGTTCATCCACTGACGCTGCGCGACTTTCGCGACCCACTAGTGAAGAACGTCAAACCATCTGTAATAATTGGTCGAAGATGGAAAGCAGAACAAGCTCTAGAAGATGTAGAATCGGTTATTAGGATGACAGAAATAATCAGTTTCGTTGCATATGGGAGAGCAGGTCTAGGTCTATATTCACAGAATTAGTAGCTGGAGGTCAAACATGGAGCAAGTAGGAGTGTGTAAAAAAGAAAGGAAATCATATGGCACGACCTCAAATGCATGAAACCTAAACAATTAAGTTTTCTTATACAGCAGCCTACGATATCTTGCCAACGTAACTTAATCTTTATGCTTGGGAATTAACTACAATTTATCGATGCAGAACATATGGGAAAACTAACAACCTCAAACATATTCTCAAGCGAGCATTCCCTTAAGAGGTAACAGCTGGAGACACAATGAAGTATTGGATATTGCTGCAGAGGCTTTTAAAATATGTTGTCTGACTGCCAAAAATCTCAAAATATCACCAGGAGAGCAATTCATTTCACTAAAAAAGGAAATAATGAGCAAACTGGCTCATAGCATTCAACTTAGAACTCTGATTCCAATTTTCAATTGAAATAACGTTAACGTATCAGCGTCCAGATATGGTAATTTAGTCCAGTTCCATTTGAGAAAACTTTTGACTGAGCACACGAGCGCATTTTGGAAAGACATGAAGATCAATGAGAAGAATGTATCAGAAATAGTTGGTTTACTCTTTCAGACTTTGATTGCATTCGTATTTAAAATACGTTTTTTTTTTTAAATTTGATTCTTTCAATTCGCTACTATATTTTCTTTTGGGTTGGTTTTACCGCCCCAAACTATTAAAAAAACAGATTAAGACATAACTTAGGTTACAAATAAGTATTCACTTTAGGGGTTTATTTGTTTTATGCAGATATGTCTTGTTTGTAAATGAATTCTCTTAGGTAGATTTTCACAAAGAATAAATTCAATCTAGTTTAGTTAAAGAATAAACCTTTTGTAGTTCGGCAACAGTCGTTTCATTCGGTTCAATTTCTGTAGAACCGCTTAGAAAAAGCAAACACATTGTCAGTATGGTTTACTTTTTCGCCTTCCTTTTTTTTAAAGACTTTAATGACATTAACATTTCGTATAAGTTCTTTAACTTTTCTATTCTCTTTTTTACTAATCTCCTAGCTTAAAAAATAAGTAATCAAATTAGGTGTTTGTTTCGATTTGTTTCGTGGCGATTTCTATTTTCTTCATCATATATCAACACATTATGATTTGTAAATGAATAATCTTCGTTGCGTTTCCACAATAACTAAATATACACTTTCTTTTAGTTTAAATATTAACTTAGACGTAACAATACTGATCCAACTATGTTACGCTTTTTGATTTGGAAAACGAACACTTCCTAAAAATTAGGGTAGTCGTGCATCTACGGTACTAAATAATGTTATTATTTCAAAACGCATTCTTTGCATGACAATATGAGGTCTTTCTTACTATTTTGTACTTTCATCTAACAAGCTAACAATATACAAAACCCACCGTCAAAATTGAATTTAATTCAAAAATGTTATCAAAAACTCTGTCATTATTTCGAAGGCCATTCTTAACATGGCAATAGAGGTAGTTATTCTTACTATTTTGTATTTCATATAACCATATACAAACATATTGTATTTAATATAACCATATAATATACAAACATATTGTATTTCATATAACCATATAATATACAAAAAGTATTGTATTTCATATAACCATATACTATACAAAAATAACGTACAAATACTATTAAAAAATTTAAACGGTAACGTAGATACATAATCATCATTAATATTAAAGAATGGATAACAAATTGTCAAATAACAATGGCTTCCTAAAGTTCTGCATTTTAGTGACCGGGATGAAATACTAACCTTGCTTAGAAAGACATTCACTCACAAAACATATTAGCTAAGTTTAGACAGATATATGGGAACTGAATTTTCCATACAAGCTAACACACAAACACAAGCGGATGACTTTAAGGCAAACACGATTATCGCCCCTTTAACTCTGGTAATATCATTCTTACCCACAAAGAGGCGATACAGTCACCTTTACTTCCGGTTTGTCTCATTCATACTTTTTCTTCTCTTGACATCAAAGAGTGAAGATGTGATGATAAATGCTCTTTGGTCTGGCGAACGCCAGTCCGTCCATGACCTCGTCGTCGACCTCTCATCAAAGACTATAAACGCAAGTAACGTTACTCATAATTTCTCACTGAACTTTTACTGTCATTTTTTTTTTTTTTTTTTTTTTGTATCTGCTGTAAATAAATTTATTCGCTGGTGTTTATTCTGCAGGGTGTCCCAAAAGAAGCTGATGGTTTTTAAAAAATTCATAACTTTCTTAACTATTTATATTTTTCTTTTATTTTTTCAGATCATCTAGAGTAACCCTTCCAAGGTCATCATGAATCGTTACACTACCGAGGAGCGGATCTTTATCGTAGAGTCGTATTTTCGGTTGAATGAGTCAATATCAGAAACTCAAAGAGAATTTCGACGAAACTTCAACACAAGAAATTCCCCTACTCCCAATGCAATAAAAGCTATGGTGGCTCGATTTCATGAGCAAAGTTCTGTATGTGACCTCCCTAAATCTGGTAGACCCCGTATGGCAAGAAATGATAAGAATCGTCAGAGATTAGCAGAGAGTGCGGCCGAGGACTCATCCACATCAGTAATAAGGAGATCAAGTCAAATTGAGATCTCTCGACCATCTCTTCACAGAATGCTTCATGAAGAGGGCAAATTTCCCTATAAAATTCAATTAGTGCAAGAGCTTCAGCCAAACGATCCGGAAAAAATCTGGAATACGCCATGCAATTCCAATATTTGGTCAATGGGGATCCAAACTTTCTCAAAAACCTCATTATGTCCGATGAGGCCTATTTTCATCTGAATGGATCATAAATAAGCAAAATTGCTGGATTTGGGGATCAGAAAATCCCCACGCAACAGCACAATCGCAATTACACCCTAAAACATGTACAGTATGGTGTGAAGTAACGGCGGATGAAGAAATCAGAATTGGTGGACATTTGAGTAACATCATTTTTCATAACTAAAATTAGACCTTGTGAAAAGATTAAGTTGTGTAAATAAAATTAGAATAAGTAGACTATGATATATTTCTATATCTCAGAAAATCACGGAGTAGCTCATCTACCTACATATAAAAATTGGTAAGCATAACTTACATATTGAGCAAGATAAATTTAAAATCTGTCAGCTTCTTTTGGGGCACCATGTATATCGGCATATTTTGTGTCTTCATTACATGGCAAAGGAGACCATGCGACCTGTCTTTAATCTTCTACTTAACAACAGAGGATGGGATCTCCAAACACATCTAAAGGCGACTCCGTCCTGTGCATCCTTATAGGCTAATGGAGAAAGCAATTCAAGTTGGTAAAAATAACATTATACATGTCATCTATAAACAACTACTTAATGGAATTCTAAGTGAGGAACACATTTTCATTTCTGTAGATTCTACCCTCGTTGATGACCATCAGATTATGCAATTCAATTTGAAAGGCTTCACTAACAAATTAAATTATATTTTGCCATGAAAATAAACAAGTACAAATTATTATCCTTAGCAGTGGTGGGTCTCACCTTAGCTTCACCCATTGGCAGTTTCATGTATGATGATCACGTGTAGGCTCCCGACTACGTAGTTATGTATTAGCACCGAGCAAAGATATCAAATAGTGTGTATAAAAGAGATTTATACAAATAACAAAGCCAATGCTTCATCCTTTAAACACATTTGCTTACAAAGAATCATTTAATTCATATCATTTTATATTCATATGTACTTTGACAATAAGGAACACCAAACAAGTGCCGGGCATGAATAGCCAACCTGATTATTAGTCCATCTTCCACAACATTGCTCAGATCCTCTATTCTAGAATACATTCTACTATCACATATCACATTTTCTTGCCTTCATACAATCACAACAATTCATCGGTAATATTAATCTCACCTGTCTGTTTAAATGTATGCATGTATGTATGTATCTTTGTATGTATGTAAGTTTGTATGTCTGTCTAAAACTTTCGAAAGAAGCAGCGAATTTTCACAAGATCGATATCCTTTTGAAGTGACCCTTCGGACAACAAATATCGAAAAATTGGCTTAAAAAAAAAGTGGCTGTAATAATTTTTAAGGTTGCTGTATGCTTTCCATCCGTCACTATATATAACAGAACCTGGTAACACAAATCTTTGAATTAGGGGCAGTAAAGTATCCTTGTTCCTTCGTTCATCCAGGCCTGTTAGAGCGAGAACGAAACTACGTTTCGACACTCGCTCTATTCCTCCACAGAGCCAAATATGGCTGAGGATGCTCCCTCTATTGTACTTGCGGTGAACAATGAGGGTTTCAGCTATCTTCACTGCAATTCCTTCGCCACTTTTTTGCCAACTTTCACAGACTTCTGAGTAGAAAGATCGCCAATCTACACTTGTATGTAAGGAAATGTTTAGATTATCTTGGACCGTCTTATGGTGAAGATAGTGGTTAACAAATAACATTATCTTCCAACATGGAATATTAGAGTTCTCGAGAAATGCTCCCGTAACGCTACTGACAGTATAGGAGCAGTATTTTCTTTTTTGGGTTTTTGTTTTGCCACTACATAGTGATATATGCAACGCCCAATGTTTAAGTCTTCTCTATAATGACACGGTCTTTGACACTTGGGACAACAAACATTATTTGGTAATAAACCATGGAGTGGAAGAAAATTTTTGGTAGCGTGTTCATTTTCAATGAAGTCTCCAATTACACGAAAGTATTTAATTGTACAAGCCTCGCAACTATCAGTCGCACTGTTAGACATGTTGTATCTATTTTTTTTTTTTTTTTTGTCAATAAAATTGTTTTAAGCTTTTCGCAATAAAATATAAAAATTAAAAAAAAAATAAAAGCTGTAAAGATATTTTAAGAATTAAGAATATGAAATAAATTCGCGTGTTCGCTTTGAATTTTCTTTTTCATTTTTTCAATAAAAATATAATTAAATAGAAATATTAGTTTAACGAATGTGTGCATGAAAATGAAAAGTTATCATAAAATATTTTTAGAGAAGAATATGAAATAAAATTATAAATATTTTTTGAGTTACCGATCATAAATATAGTCTGTTCGCTTCGCTTCAAATTGTAGGTTTAGGTTAATTTTCAATTTTATTATACATGCTCACTCGCGCTTTAACCAACCCCAAACCATAAATTATTCCATATCCTTGACATTTTAAATTAAGTCCCCACAAAACTATATCAGTTGCTTGATTAATTAGTCGGTTAAGTAAGTGCTCGATAAACAAAATGTTACTTGCAGACTACTATTGAGTAATGAAACCGTATGTACAGCTGGAAAAACAAATTTTTAATTTCCTCGCCAAATATTTAATGAATTCCTTTGGAATAGTAATAATGATAATCTCCATGTTCTTCTGTTTTATTTAAGATATTATTTTATATAATTTGAAATAATATCGATTTAAAAAAAATCTTTTTTACAAAATCGGTTCTTAAGGGTTTTCCAACCGAGCTACTATTTATACCACCATAACGTAACACTTTTAATAACTGTCCGTTAAAACTATTACTACTACTGCTTGCTAGAATTAAAGAGAGAAAGAGAGGGAGATAGGTGAGCGAGTAAAAAAGGCAAGGTGTTTATATATACTCTCTCTCTCTCTCTCTCTCTCTCTCTCTCTCTCTATATATATATATATATATATATATATATATATATATATATATATAATGTGTGTGTGTGTGTGTTTTACTCGAGCAAGTAACTGATCGACAAATAAAATACATTTAATAACTGTCCGGCAAAGCTATTACTACTACTCTTTATTTCTAACAGCGTCAGACTCACTGCTTGCTAGAATTGAAGAGAGAGAGAGAAGTGAGCGAGGAAACTGCTAACGTTTGTAAGGAAGGTTGGCGTTGAATTTATCTTAGATTTTTAGGCGGAGGGAGAGGATTCGCTATTCTTCCTGATATTTATTTATTTATTATTTTTTCACGTTAAATGTTTATTTTAACTACAACAGAGTACCGATCAATACAATTGGTTATTTGAAGATTTTCGACAAACCCGTCTCAAAATTACTTATATTTTTTTCATCAAAATTTGCCAGGAAAACATTTTTGTGTTTTTTTTTCTCCTTCTTAAAAAAAGGAAGCCCCTTAACTTTGGGGTTAGTTTTCGAAAGTTATCCCCTCCTAAAAAAGGTTTAATTAAATATCAAAAACGACTAGAAAAGTTTTTAAAAACGTTTTTGGAGGGGTGTATTCGGAGTTTTTTTTATTTTTGTTAAATGTTTACTTTAAACCTTTAAATAACCAAAATGTATTGATCGGTAGTCTGTTGTAGTTTAAAGTAAACATTTATCAAAATTTAACTACAACAGAACACCGACCAATAAAATTTGTTTTTTTTTTCCAGGTTTACAGGGTCGCTGACAACTAATCTGATATTCAAACCCGCCGCAAATTTACCGTTTCCATGGTATTAACCCCTGGACCCTCACACTATTTTGCGCCATAACACCGTATTCGTTAACGCTACGCGTGAGCAGTTCTTATTGAAATGTACGGGTGGTGTCACGTGCGCGCGACACCACCCGTCTCCATACCCCTCCTCCTTTACATCTCCCCAATGTAAACAGAATTCTTGTGAAAAATTTAACAGTTCTTCTGCACAGTGTTTGTTGGGGCGTTACTTACGGAAAAACGGTAAATTGGGGCAGGGTGCGGGTGATATGGAGCGTTACTTACGGAAAAATGTTAAATTAAACTGCAGAAACACCTGTTAAATGTTGTACAAGTTCTATAATTGAATAACCCCCCTCCAAAAAAAAAAACACGAAAAATAAAAATGTTTTTGTAGACCGCTCGTGAAAACTTCTTTTTTAGATCAATTAAAAAAACATAAAAAACTACGTAACAGAGAAAAATGAATCACATTTTTTTGGTTTTGAAAAAGTTCTTATTGTAAATGTCTACTAAAAAATTCTCCCGCGATATGACAAGTCACTTTACTACGCGCGTGCACGCACGAACGTATCATGTAAGAATAGCATAAACGAAGGCGGTGATATGGCACAAAATAGTGCGACGGTTTAGTGGTTAATACCGTGTAAACGGTAAATTTTCGACGGGTTTGAATATCAGATTCGTTGTCAGCGATCCCGAAAACCTATGCAAAAACAAATTTTATTGGTCGGCCTTTAAAAATTTACCAATTTTTTTTATAAAGAACTTTGCAATAAAACCAACCGAAAGAAAAATTTTAGTAAACCAATGTGTTCCCAAAAAGACGTCTGCTCGTGAATCTGTTTCCTACACATTAAATGAAACGTTAATCTATCGTAAGTGTATTGAATAAGTAAAAGGGGGTATGGAGACGAGGTTTTTCTAAACAATCTCTAGAACTTTGAAGAATATTCTTGGCTGGCGCCATTCACCATAATACCGCATTCACACTGTGGAATTAAATTACTTACAATTAAACCATACATTAACTCCCCCCCCTCTCTCTCTCTCTCATCCTGTTGCAAATTTAATTGCTTCCACTGCATATATTCCTACCTATCCTCTCTTCCATTAACAATGAAAGCATAGCAATATCCTTTTTAATCACTTCGAGGAGTGTAAATTTCCAGTAGATACATAACCAACTAAATAACCAATTAACAACTACTACCCATGAAATACTTGGTTTAGGACCAAGGCGCGGGGCAAATCCTCTCGGTACTAATGGATCCGTAGATCTTCCCAGGTCATCCGTCTAGGAGAAGGAAAACTCTGAAGCTAAACCTAGAGGAGGGAGGCCTCTTCAATCCTAGACGACAACCTTTCTAGAGTTGGTGACTCAAACAAATTACCGGTTAGTAAACCTAAACTGCTAAAGGAGGAGATAGGCTCTGTCCATCACCTGGCTTTCATACTCCTTTTTTGCTTATTAGCCAGGCGTGGAGGCGCTATCACAGGGACTCCACAGAATCACCCAGTGGTTGACCTTGTTTTCTGACTAGGGCAACGAACGCCGTTTTCCCCACTCCCGCCACTTCCCATCCCCCTAAACCGGACACTGGGGGTGTTTCAGCACCATATATGCCGGTACAGTTGGACTGGGCTGACTTTTATCTGATGGGTTGTGGGTACCTGACTGGCAGTTCCTGGTTGCTGTTTCCGACTGATAGTACAGGATAAAAGTCTAAAATTAGTAAATTATCAATAAATTTTTTCATAATAAAAATACATTTATTAGATTAATTTTAATTTGTAAAAGAAAAAACAACATTAAAAAAATCCAAAATCAGCGAATTTATTCAATTTTGTCATAAACAAAAACGATTGTTTTATTAATATTGCTAAGAAAACATGTTTTACTTCATTATAATCAATTATACATAAATTATGCCTGTGGTATGTGAAGAAATTTTTTATAATGATAAAATTTATTAATTATTTGCTGCTTTTGAATTTTTTCATTATCGTTTTTTGTTTTGCAATTAAAAACAAATCCAATAATCCTTTTTTTATATAAAAAATATATTGACAATTTATTCATTTAAAATATTTCAATCGTTTTTTTTTAATTAAAAAAAATTAAAATCGGTTTACTAAAAAAATCATTATTTACAAAATTTTACAATATTTATTGATATAATTGGATGATTTAAAATTTTTCTTCTAATGTTTTATATGCAATTCATTTTATTTCTTCTTTCAAAAAATTATAATCAATATAATAATCGTTTTTTATAATGCGAAAGTTTATAAATATTTAAAATCGTAAAAAGTGCAACAAAATGTCAATTACATTTTTATTAGTGCATTTTTTGTTTTAATTCTAGTATTTTCGGTTTTATAGTTTAATATTAATAGTTTTCGGTAAAATAATTTTCCGGTTAAACATTTTGTTGAACATTTTTCTGTTGAGGCAGAAAACTTTTTCTAGAAAATTAACAATATGGCCGTCTATCAAGGGTTAGGGTTAGGGTATCAAGGGTGCACGCGTGATTATTTTGAAATTATTCATTTTTCCTACAAAAATGATCAACCGACGGAGATAATTAATGTGAGTCGATCATTTTGCCATTTTTTTATATTTTTATTTATTTTTTTCGGTGGGGGGTATCTATTTATAGAACTTGTCCGTCGATGGTAAGTGTATAATACTGATTTTGCTTGATTTTCATTTGTTCAAACATTCCAGTAGCCCCCCCCCCCAAAAAAAAAAAGGTGGCCATAAAGTGGATCCATTTCTTCCTGTCTTTGAAACTACTTGTTTGCTGGAATTTTAAACGTTCATTTGAAAGGATTTTTCAAGGGTGGAGAGAGGATTTTTTAATGTCTATGTATCATTTGCTATTCCGAGCAAAAGAATATTTTAACTACCCTAGGACGGCTATTACACATATGAAATAACTGTACCTTCCATAGGACAGGTAATTTACAGAATGTATATGAAATAATTTTACCTTTTTGGGACGAGTAATTTACAACATTTAAAATATTTAAAATATGTTTATCTACCTTCGGAAGGATAATTTATATACATATATGAAACAATCTAATATACTCACAACAATTATTGTACAACATATATGAAAAAAAGTTCTCTTTATCATTAGGCAACGTTTACTTTACCACAATTTTCAATATAATATAGTTCTCCCCCTTACTACCACAACCGCCAACAACAATTTAGTAAGAGAAACGATGTCATTTCCGGAATATGATTCCATATTTATTCCATATATTTGGAATATGACATTGTGGGAGATTGCACCACCCCAAAATGGACATTATTCACTCCAGTCCCACCCCAAAACTGAAGGTTTGTTAATTCATAGAGAACTCCAGAGCACGTTAAAAAGCAACATAATAATGTGTCTTTCTACTCACCATTACAACTGTGACGTCATTCCCAGAAGTTAACATTGAAAATTCAGAAAAATATTATTGATCACCTATAGAAACTGATAAATTGTCTGGGCTTATTATGTCATTACAAACAGACTAATCAATTAATTCACATTGCATTATTTTTATAAATTCTTGGATATGTTACTAATTTTGACAATCATTTTTCGTAGTTTTAACCTACATTCTAGCCATCTCTTACGAAACTCACAACTTTGATATATTATCTAGGCCGATTATGTAATTACAAACAAACCAATCAATTAACTCACATTTCACCATTTTTCATAATTCTTGGATAGGTTACTAATTTCGATAATTATTTTTTTTATAATTGTAACATACATTATCGCTTTACCTTTTACGAAAAAAATTACTTTGATATATTGTCTGGGCCAATTATTATTACAAACGCACCAATCAATAAATTAACATTTTATGATTTTTCATAATTCTTGGATATGTTACTAATTTCGATAATAATTTTTCATAATTTTTACTACATTTTCATCTGCCTCCCTTACAAAAATAATAACTTTGATATATTGTCTGAGTTATTTATTTCATTAAAAACACAGCAATCGATGTAATCACATTTCATCATTTTTCATGATTCTTGGATATGTTACTAATTTCGACAACCATTTTTCATATTAATAACCCAACATTATCGCCACCCCCCTTACGGAAATAATAACTTTGATATATTGTCAGGGTCGATTATTTTGTTAAAAAATACCAATCAATTAACTCACGTTTCATCATTTTTCATAATTCTTGGATATGTTACTAATTTCGGCAATCATTTTTTATAATTGTAACCAACATAATGACCCCATCATTGCGAAAATAATAACTCTGATATTTTGTCTGGGTTTATTATTTCATTACAAACACACTAATCGATTAATTCACATTTCATAATTTTTCATAATCTTTGGATATGTTACTACTTTCGACAATCGTTTTTTTTTTAATAATTTTTACCCACATTTAGCCCCCCCCTTATTGTTCGGGCCGATTATTTCATTAAAAAACACACCAATAAATTAATTCGCATTTCATCATTTTTCATAATTCTTGGATATATTACTAATTTCGACAATCATTTTTCATAATTTTAACCCACATTATTGCCTCCCTGTTACGAAAATAATAACTATGTAATAATCTGTGTTAAAAATATACATGAAATAAAGTAATGTTTAAATTGTAAACTGTTTCAACCATTTCCGGCACTGACTTCTTATATTCCATCACACTGTTATAAATATACATTAAATAAATTAATGTCGAAAACGTAAAATATTGCAGCTGTTTCCGGGACTGACTCTTTAACCCCACGCCACTGTTAAAAATATGAATGAAATATAGTAATGTTTTACTCGTAAACGGTTTTGGACATTTCCTGGACTGATTTTCTATCCCCCACCTCACTGTTTTAAAAACATACAGGTAATAATGTAATGTCTAAATCGTAGACTGTTTCAGCTTTTAATATTAGATAAAGTAATTTTGAGATCGTAAACTGCTTCAGCCGTTCTGACGCAGCATTTCAGCGAAATCATCTACTGCCCGCCTGTCCATAAACAGAAAAAGTCGTGATAATGCTTGGGAGAATGAACAGGCACTAATTCACTACACCCTAACCTCACCTAAAAAAAAAAAAGGTTTGGTAATCCCTGGCAGTCTCCAGAGTACTTTTTAAAGTAACATAATCGTGCTTGCCCACCCCCCAATCATCAGCACATGACGTCACTTCCGGAAAATGCTTCAGCAGGCTTTCGAAATACATGATTTCATTATAAATTATTTGTATTTTTTAAACATGCGTACTACACTGTAGAAGCACCTTATTTAAAATTCATGCTAAGCACCTTATTTAAAATTCATGCCACTCAAAAACTAAATATTTCAAAGTGCAGTTAGTGATTAGGCAACACTTGCTTTACAATAAACTAATCAAGGAATTGGATTGAGAAACAGATCCTAATGTTAACTAATACTAAACAAAAATAGAGATAATACATGCCAGTTTCTTATTTAATAAATTGTTAGGTAAAAGTACAGAATAGTTTAAATAATACCTCCCTCTCTCCATATTAAGAATGGCTTTCTAAATAATAACGTTATTATTTCAGCACTGTCCGTATCCCGTGTGTCATTCACCCTCCTCTGTCTTAAAATAATGTATGACATTAAGTAAATATGAGATTGTAAATAGATTTATAGGTTTGTTTTCATATTTACAAATTTCAAACTGCGAGTTAAATGTACGCATGATTTGGGGTTTTTTTTGTTGTTTTTTTTTTAAATACAAAAACATAAAAAAAATGAGTTGGTGTCATTAGTTAGAATTGAAATTAAAAAGAACCGAGCGTTCCAGCCTGAGAAAAAAACGAAAGAACGCGCATGCGCACAAAAACAAAAAACAAAATGTCACCTAACGCTTAATGAACATTTTACATGTAAATTTGGTGATGTATGTATGCGATATACATGCATGTAAGCAAAGATATTATTCGCTATAAACCACCTTTGGTGTATGAATATTACTTCCTGGGAATTTCAGTGCTATGCGACTAGCACTAACAGAGATTACCTGTAAGATAGTTACACACACACATACGTCTACTGTTTTATTTATATAGAAAAGCAATTTTTTATGCTTATTTGCTATTTCTCGTATTCTATGTTCTTGGCTGTTCCCATAAGATAATTTCCAGTTTCCATCTACTCCCAAAATGGTTGGTTTTCATTTTACTTTAAATTCTGTTCATGTACATTACCGCCCCCTTCAAATGGTGGATACTCAATTTTACATTAAATTGTATTCAGTGTACGTTGCCACCCCCCCAAAAAAATGTGGCCATAAAGTTGAATTATTATAGAAAAGTGATCCCCAACGTTTTGGCCACTAACATTTCTTTATGTCTTGGAAACTACACGTTTGCCGTAATTTTAAACGTTATTTTCGTTTTCAGTACCTCCGAAAACCTTCAAAAGCGGAAATTTTAAAGGAATTTTCGAAGGTGGAGTAATTCTCTATATTTACCGCAAATTCTAATTTCTTTTTATCTTTTAAAGCTAAAAAGAATTGATTAAAATATTTTTCAATGAAAATTCAAAACACAACATTGTTTTGTTTTTTTTTCTGAAAAATTTTATATAAATTCAAAAAACTGAATAAATTTATATAAATTCAAAACACTGAATAATTTTATATAAATTAGAAAAAAACAATTCATTTACATATTATATTAAATTTTAAAAATAAACATACAATTTAAAAATAAAAGTATATATAATAAAAACGTACAATTTAAAAATGAACTATAATAAAAACGTACAATTTAAAAATGAACTATAATAAAAACTTACAATTTAAAAAGGAACTATAATAAAAACTTACAATTTAAAAAGGAACTATAATAAAAACTTACAATTTAAAAAGGAACTATAATAAAAACTTACAATTTAAAAATGAACTATAATAAAAACTTACAATTTAAAAAAGGAACTATAATAAAAACTTACAATTTAAAAAGAAACTATAATAAAAACTTACACTTTAAAAGGGAAATTAATAAAAACTTACAATTTAAAAAGGAACTATAATAAAGACGTACAATTTAAAAAGGAACTATGATAAAAACTTACAATTTAAAAAGGAACTATAATAAAAACTTACAATTTAAAAAGGAACTATAATAAAAACGTACAATTTAAAAATTAACTATAATAAAAACGTACAATTTAAGAAGGAACTATAATAAAAACGTACAATTTAAAAAGGAACTATAATAAAAACTTACAATCTTAAAAGGAACTAAAATAAAAACTTACAATTTAAAAAGGAACTATAATAAAAACTTACAATTTAAAAAGGAACTATAATAAAAAACTTACAATTTAAAAAGGAACTATGATAAAAACTTACAATTTAAAAAGGAACTATAATAAAGACTTACAATTTAAAAAGGAACTATAATAAAAACTTACAATTTAAAAAGGAACTATAATAAAGACTTACAATTTAAAAAGGAACTATAATAAAGACTTACAATTTAAAAATGGACTATAATATAAAATTACAATTTAAAAAGGAACTATAAAAAAACTTACAATTTAAAAAGGAACTATAATAAAAACTTACAATTTAAAAAGACACTATAATAAAAACATACAATTTAAAAAGGAACTATAATAAAAACTTACAATTAAAAAGGAACTATAATAAAAACTTACAATTTAAAAAGGAACTATAATAAAAACGTACAATTTAAAAATGAACTATAATAAAACGTACAATTTAAAAAGGAACTATAATAAAAACGTACAATTTAAAAAGGAACTATAATAAAAACGTACAATTTAAAAAGGAACTATAATAAAAACTTACAATTAAGAAGGAACTATAATAAAAACTTACAATTTAAAAAGGAACTATAATAAAAAAGTACAATTTAAAAAGGAACTATGATAAAAACTTACAATTTAAAAAGGAACTATAATAAAGACTTACAATTTAAAAAGGAACTATAATAAAAACTTACAATTTAAAAAGGAACTATAATAAAGACTTACAATTTAAAAAGGAACTATAATAAAAACTTACAATTTAAAAAGGAACTATAATAAAAAACGTACAATTTAAAAAGGAACTATAATAAAAACTTACAATTTAAAAAGGAACTATAATAAAGACTTACAATTTAAAAAGGAACTATAATAAAGACTTACAATTTAAAAAGGAACTATAATAAAAACTTACAATTTAAAAAGGAACTATAATATAACATTACAATTTAAAAAGGAACAATAATAACTACTTACAATTTAAAAAGGAACTATAATAAAAACTTACAATTTCGAAAGACACTATAATAAAAACTTACAATTTAAAAAGGAACTATAATAAAAAACTTACAATTAAAAAGGAACTATAATAAAAACGTACAATTTAAAAAGGAACTATAATAAAAACTTACAATTTAAAAAAGAACTATAATATAAAATTACAATTTAAAAAGGAATTATAATAAAAACTTACAATTCAAACAGGAACTATAATAAAAACGTACAATTTAAAAAGGAACTATAATAAAAACGTAAGATTTAAAAAGGAACTATAATAAAAACTTACAATTTAAAAAGGAACTATAATAAAAACTTACAATTTAAAAAAGGAACTATAATAACAAATTACAATTTAAAAAGGAACTATAATAAAAACTTACAATTTAAAAAGGAACTATAATAAAAACTTACAATTTAAAAAGGAACTATAATAAAAACGTACAATTTAAAAAAGAACTATAATAAAAACGTACAATTTAAAAAAGAACTATAATAGAAACTTACAATTTAAAAAGAAATTATAATAAAAACTTACAATTTAAAAAGAAACTATAATAAAAACGTACAATTTAAAAAAGAACTATAATAAAAACGTACAATTTAAAAAGGAACTATAATAAAAACGTACAATTTAAAAAGGAACTATAATAAAAACTTACAATTTAAAAAGGAACTATAATAAAAACTTACAATTTAAAAAGGAACTATAATAAAAAACGTACAATTTAAAAAGGAACTATAATAAAAACTTACAATTTAAAAAGGAACTATAATAAAAACTTAAAATTTAAAAAGGAACTATAATAAAAACTTACAATTTAAAAAGGAACTATAATAAAAACGTACAATTTAAAAAAAGAACTATAATAAAAACGTACAATTTAAAAAGGAACTATAATAAAAACGTACAATTTAAAAAGGAACTATAATAAAAACTTACAATTTAAAAAGGAACTATAATAAAAAACGTACAATTTAAAAAAGAACTGTAATAAAAACTTACAATTTAAAAATGAACTATAATAAAAACTTAAAATTTAAAAATGAACTGTAATAAAAACTTACAATTTAAAAAGTAACTATAATAAAAACTTACAATTTAAAAAGGAACTATAATAAAAACTTACAATTTAAAAAGGAACGATAATAAAAACTTACAATTTAAAAAGGAACTATAATAAAAACTTACAATCTAAAAAGGAACTATAATAAAAACTTACAATTTCTATGAAATGTTAAAAATAATTCTGTGTAAAATAGTAAATTTGAAAGCGTAAACAGACAGCCATGTTTTTGGTTTTGGTTTAATTATCAGAGTGGAAATGGTTTCAATAATGTTTAACTCATGAAAACAACTATTAAAAAAGATAATTTCTTTTTCATTAATTAAATTTATTGACTTACAGACAAAAAAAATAATATTTAGATGGTAATACACACCAATTAAAATGCCGAGTAGAACCAAAATAGGAAATAGAAGTGGTACAAAAAGAGAACTCGATTTAAGACTGTAAATTATACTTTAAAGAACTGTCTTAATCCGCGGAGTTTCAAATATATACGTTTCTTAGTAAATAATTGGATTTAAAAAAATCTTAATATTTCTTATTTGAGTATCCTGTCGAACAATAAATTACTGTAAAGTATAATTTACAATTGTTTCTTTTATATATATATATATATATATATATATATATATATATATATATATATATATATATATATAATTTGAGGTTGCTATTTTTCAAAAGTAGGGTAACCAATGAAATATAACGAAGTTAAACGGAAGTAGAACAAGTTACATTTTCGATTTGTCTTTACATAAGCAGTAATTTGTTACTACACAATCATGAGCATGTTTCGGTCTTCTAGTGTTTAGTAACTAGATTTTTGAATTCCGCTTTCGTAAATAAGCGTTTGTTGGCTGAAAAGGTCTCTAGTTACTAAACACTAGAAGACCGAAACATGATCATGACTGTGTAGCAACAATTACTGCTTATGTAAAGACAATTTGAATATATATATATATATATATATATATATATAACCCTATGGGCTGCATCGCCCATCGCCGGGAGCAGAGTTGCGCTGCACCTTAAAGGTGAACCCCACTCCCGACGACTCGGGGTTACATTTTTAAAAATAAAAAATAAAATTTATTAAATAAATTCAATAACTTTGTCTCTGGACCTTTCAAGTCTCCAACAGCCTTTAATCTTCCTCAAAACTTTTACAAAATCTTCTGAGAACCTTCAACTGTCAAACTTCTTACGAATTAAAAATCTTTTTAACTGGCGAAGACTTCTTTATAACTCTGTCTCGTGATTTGATCGTCTAGTTTTTATCTTTGTCTTCATATTTTCGTCGTCTAGAGGTTAAGACCCTAATATCTACGCCAGACGCTCGCTGGTTGCTGGAACTCCTTGTTTTTCCTCTCGACTACACAACTCGTGCATAACCCTGCCCATGTGGTAGTTCTGTTCTTATGACGAGTGGTCGGTAACCCTACCACAAGGGTCCTTCGGCTGGTCGCCTGCTGTCAGACATTGAGGATGAGGACCGCTTTCACATGCAGGTGTGTCGCTCTTCTCGGCTGCAGCTTAAATATCGATCTTTTCTTTCTTTTTTTATTGAACACTTTCACCCCAAACAAGACATATTGACACTTTGATGTAGGGGGGGGCTGGGTTACTATCAGGGACATAAACTACAGGGATACTATGTAGGGAGTTGAGCAGCAAGATGTCGGTTCATGTTACACTTGAACTTCTGCAAGTCAGTACAGCAGGAACCCGGAAGGGAATTTACAAGTCTAACGGTTCTGGGGAAGAAACTACTGGAGTAAAAGACTTTCTTACATCTAGGTATCTCTACTATGAAAGGGTGGGATTTAGCTGTTTGTCGGGTTTGTCGGGGGTATTTACGTCGAGGAGGTACAACTGCTTGCAGTCGTCGGATCATTCACCGTTAAAGTACTTGTAGAACAGGCAGAAGGATGCTACACTTCGTCGACGGGACAGAGGTTGAAGCTTAGATGACAGTTCAGGAGCTATCAGGTTGGTGACTCTCTTTTGAACCTTGTCTAGGAGCGAGAGACTAGTAGCAGACGCACCAGCCCAAATATGACAACAATACTCCATAAATGGGCGAATGGTGGCATTATAAAGGTACAGGATACTTTCGGGCGTTAGGATACTTTCGAGCGTTTCTAGCACGGAAGAGAGAACCTACCTTCTACGCAGCGGTCCTGGCAATGCCCTCAATGTAATTGTTCCAACTCAGAACCGTAGGCAGACAACAAAGAATCACAAATGCAGTCTTTTTAGTAACAACTAATTATTCAGAAGTTATTACAGCTATCTTTCATGAACTTGGGGCCTTTCTAAACATGGGGAATCAGATTGCATTCTGAGTGCAGCATTATAATAATTGAAATAAAGTTTTACAGCTAGGCTGCCTAATGCAAAAACACGTCCGACGACCGACAAACTCTCATCACCAAAGAACTCTCTCAAACTGCCTATTTTGCTGGCAAAAGGACACTTTTTTTATTATCTCTCTGTATGCTCTTTCTCTATTTGAGTCTCTCTCTCTCTCTCTATCTCTCTCTCTCTCTCTCTCTCTCTCTGTTCCTTTTTGTTTATCCAAATAATCAGGCCGACTAGAAAACGATCACTGACCCCTTGGGTTGTTATCTACACAATAAAATTCTTTATCTCTGTTTTCCTTACCCCGAGAAGCCGCCATCCACAACAACTGATATCGTTTCTATATCTTGCAAAGAACAAGTTTCTTGTCATCCTCAATTCAATCCCCCTCAGGGATAATAGTATTCCCGTCATTCTCTCAATGAACCAGATGCTATTTTTTTTCTGAGTTTATTTTTCTTGGCGAAGTGTCACAAGCAAGACAACCCGGCGTTGTCCTGGGCGTACAGATATTGTTACATATATACATACATATACATATATAGAGAAATTCATACACACACACATACACACACACACACATATATATAAGTGAACCTGTTTATGTCCGTCTGTGTGTCTGTCTGTGTACATTTCCCTACGCAATAACTCTGTCAAGTTTTAGTCTACAGACTCGAAATTTGATATACAGGATACTGAGATTTGGGAAAAACTTTGTGATCGGTTTTCGGCACAAATTTGGCTGTTAAGGGGTCAAAGTTCAACGATGTGACCTTTGAGACCTCTACCAAACTCCTCCGCCAATTTTAGGTCTAAACACTTGAAATTTTAGATATAGGTTCCTTAGACATGGATCTAACTTAATAACTTGATTTGAGCCCAAAACAATAAATTTTAAGGGGTCATAATAGGGATTAAAGTAAAAAAAAATTTGACCTCTGCGGTCTTTAACAAATTACTCAGACAATTTCTGGTCTAAACATTTGAAATTTGACATAAAGGGTATTCAGAGATAGGGCAAGCTTTTTAATCGGTTTGGGGCGAAAATTTTTAATTACCAATATATAAATGTATGTATGTATGTTTGCATGTCTGCCTAAAACTTCCGATAGGGGCGACGGATTTTTACAAGATTAGTATCGTTTTGAAGTTCCACCTTCAGACGACAAATACCGAAAAATTAGCTAAAAACATTAATATCTTCACCTTCAACTGGGCACTTTTCTACAGGAGGGGGGTCGCTTTTTTCGCCGATATTTTGAAAGCTATCCTATCCTTTCGATTGTCTAGACTTAATGTAAACCTATGTCACTTTCGGTTCGGCGGTGGTCGTAACAGCAAAGACGTCAGTTTTTCCCGTTCTTTTCCTCCTTCATGGTACCGGTTCGAGCGTGCCTTCCTACTACCACTTTCTTTTTTTTTTTTTGCTAAACATACACATCCAAACACCTGAGCACCGCCGGACTGAAATACTAGTATATATTTAAAAGTGAAAGTGTCTGTCTGTCTGTCTTTCTGTCTGTGTTTGTGTGTTTGTCTGTGTACGTTTCCCTATGCAATAACTCTGTCAATTTTCAGTCTACAGACTCAAAATTTGATATACAGAGAACTGAGATTTGGGAAAATCTTTGTAATCCGTTTTCGGTCAGAAATTTGGCTGTTAAGGGGTAAAAGTTCAACGATTTGATCTTTGAGAGCTCTACCAAACTCCTCCGACAACTTTGGTTATAAACACTTGAAATTTTAGATATAGGTTCCTTGGACATGGATCTAACTTAATAACTTAATTTGAACCTAAAACAATAAATGTTAAGGGGTCATGTTGCATAGGTGAGGTCTTTTTAGAGATGACGTATATTATATTATACTTGTTGACTGTTCATATTAGAGAGAGGACGGGGTACATTCTAATACAGAGACGGTGATATGTAATACGCATTGAGAGGGGGGTAGATAGAAGGCATTTATACAGTTCTGGGAGTGTTTCTATAAAATATATTTTCTTAACACATATATTTTAGAGATGAGGATTATCAGTTCTTTTACATATGACGAGACAGTCATTACTTCTTGATAGGAGACACATTTCTTAAGGATGATAGAGACACATTACTTAGGTGGGTTTATACACAAAGGTCATTATACAGATGAGCGGGACACAAGTTCATATTAATACAAATTCACAACACCTTTGTTTGTAGAATGACATAACACAAGACGCTGTTACAAAATATGATGACGTCCTTTATTTCTTCGATCGGTCAATCATTTCACATCAAGGAATTCAAAGTCTTACATTATTTCAACTTCTAACCTTTCGCCTCCAAAGGTGGGTTCCTTCTGATTCATGTCAGCTCTGTCTGTCCGACCCTCTCTCGGCACTGTCTGTCTGTCTCACTAAAACTCTAACTATATTGACAATTCATCTATTAGCCATGACGTCATCGCATGGGCAAAAAACGTGCATATCGATCCTATGGCCTGACATGCCTCACGTTTAAAACATGCATTGTTCTTCACATGTCTATCCCATTCTGTAGACCGAATTCTTCTAACCGTTTTTCGGCCTAACCTATTTTCCAATATGTTTAACATTTTCTATTGTTCGCATCTAAATAACCTCTATTAAATTTAATTTTCATAAACAGAATTGAATCATCAAATTCCTTTTTCAAAAACATTTCTAAACAACGAATTTCCTTTTTGTAAACATATCTGCTTCTTTATTTTAAAATCTCCCGAATATTAATTCCAAACCTAGCTTCCCAGGTTCGATTTCTCGAATTATCCTATCTCATTTTTACTTACTTACAAGAACAGGGGACCTGTTCTCGTAACAGTCATAATAGGGGTTAAAGTTTAAATAAATTGACCTCTGCGGTTTTTACCAAATTACTCAGACAATTTCTGGTCTAAACATTCGAAATTTGACATAAAGGGTATTCAGAGATAGGGCAAGCTTTTTAATCGGTTTGAGTCGAAAATTTGAGCTACTAATATATAAATGTATATATGTATGTTTGCATGTTTGCCTAAAACTTTTGAGAGAGGCGACGGATTTTCACAAGATCAGTATCAGTATATAGACCATTCAGATGACAAATACTGAAAAATTGGCTAAAAACATTAATATCTTCACCCTCAACTGGGCACTTTTCAACAGGGAGGGGTTGCTTTTTTCGCCGATATTTTCGAAAGTCATCACCTCTTTTGTTGTCTAGCCTTAGTTTAAACCTACGTCACTTCCGGTTTGGCGGTGGTCGTAACAGCAAAGACGTCACAATTTTCCCTGTTCTTTTTCTCCTTCGCAGCACGGGTTCGAGCCTGCCTTCGAGCGGGTTCCTACTACACACCTCCAAACACCTAGGCAACGCCGGGCTGAAATGCTAATATATATATATATATATATATATATATATATATATATATATATATATACTAGCAAGGATATTCATGATTACTCGGGTTGCTTTTGAAAATATCTGGTATGCTTACTATTTTGAGAAATATCTGGTATGCTTACTATTTTGAGTATTTATTACTATATGCGGTCTCCATCTCGGGCAACGCCGAGTAAATTTTATTGAAAATTTGGCATTTGAATTTTTCGCAGTTGTTTCAGTGCTATACATAGGACTTTATTTGTCATATGGATCTATCAATCAGTAGTCGACCAAATGTATAATTCAAAAAATATATCGACCATAATGTGTGTGGGGGTTGGAATGGAATAAACATTCTTAAATATTTTTACTGGTGGGAGGTAAACTCAAATGATGGAAATACTCGTGCTTGGCTAAATAAAAGTGATGATAACAAGTTTACAGTTCAAAACAGAAAAAATAATTCAAGACCACGTAAAAATTACATCAAATTTGCTTTTTGTTTTCTATAAATCGGGGGGGGGGGTTGAAGACGTTGTTATTTCGCATGTATATCTGTCAATAAGAACTTTGTATTTAAAGCTAGTTCTACATTTGCCGCCACTTGTTTTTACTTATTTAATTTATTTGTCTAATAAACATTATTAGCGATTACGTGCAAAATATATCGACCATGATAAACTTTTCTAGATATTTTATAAGAACCTATAAGAGTACTGCGCCTTGACACCTGCACCATCGTTACTCAAATAAGTTTCCATTAATAGACACTACAGAGATTCACATTCAATCCCTTAGCACCCTCTACATACGACTCTAAAAAACCTTTCTGAGATTTAATCGTTACAATTTTATAAACGGAGATAACACCCCCACCCCGCCTCTAAAGCCTAAAAATATCCATTATCCCTCGTGACTCTTTTAAGATTTCCATCCGGATATATTGAGAATGACTAATTTTCACGTCTTTCGAACTTAGCCCCCACCACCACCCCGCATAACGGACCTCTTTTGTTCTTCCTTATACCTTTCTCATCTCACACCCTGAAATCCCCTTCAATGAAGCCTTCGATCTTGAACTGAACATACCTTTCCGCTCACTGATAGAGGAATACCTATTTCTCCTGCTAATATCTTTAACGTTTTCTCTCATCCGTGTCTCTTTTTTTCTCCCGTTACCCATCTCCCTCTTAGAATTCGTATATTTTGATTTTTATACAGCTACCCGTTTTTTTCTGCTATTAGTCCGGAATTAAGGTGTTTTTTTTATATTTGACCTAGGTTAGAAACCATCATCATGCCAAGTTTGGTCATGATCGGCTCAGTAGTGTGGGCTTTGGGAGAGTATATATATATATATATATATATATATATATATATATATATATATATATATATACATAGATCATATATACCTTGATCTTTGATTTTAACTTGGAAAAACAGTGCGCACTATTTCTAGGTGTGGGACCATCATCATAACAAGTTTGGTCATGATCGGCCCAGTGGTATGGACCTTGGTAGAGCTGTACACAGTCATACAAACATGCACACACGAACGCATGAATATTCATGGGTATTCTTTAATTTTGTTCGTTCGCACATACATTGAAGACTAATACTTATACAAGAAACCATATTTGTATGAATGCTAATAAAATATTGAAAGTCATGGGTTTAAAGGAAATTGGTAATGAAGTCCACACTTGATGACAGAAAATTACAAAAGTCATATAACCCAAGAAAATGATTAAGTTGAAAAGTCAGATGCATATGAGATAGTCCAAAAGAAATTGAAATCCAAATGACTGGAGGGTAAAATCCAATGCGAAGATAGTATCTTAAATATGCAGTAGAAAGTAATCGACTGAAAAAAAAAACAAGTGAAAAATCTGATATTGATCATTGACAAGAGTAAAAAACAGTATGCTCTCGTTGGCCAACAGATTTTCTTGAATTTTCTTGAAGTATATATATATATATATATATATATATATATATATATATATATATATATATATATAGTAGAAATGGTAATTAATAAAAACTGAAGAAAGTGCTCAATACTGTTGTAGAGCAAATATGCGTTTTATTTTTTTATTACCGTATCTTTCTGTTAAGTTACATTATTGTTTCAACTACCCGGCCGTTTTTTGGCCGTCTGTAGCTTCCTCAGACTTTTATAGAAATGTTCGTTGTTATGGAATGAAAGAGTGAAAGAGTGAACAGGGGATGGGTGCGAGAAGAGAGGAGAGAAGAAGAGGAAGGGAACAAGGGGGAAAGGTGGGAGAGGGTGCTTGGTACGTCGGTAATGTTTTAGTTTGGGAGTTTAATGACCTTGTGGGGGAGGGTCTGGGAAGTTAATTAATGTTGTGGCTGAGGGCATAGGGATACATGGAGGGGGAAGGGGAATATGTGAGGGGTAGGAGGAGGGGGTTACTTTAAAATTTGAGTCTTAATGTTAAAGTTTTTGGCGTCTCGTTGGTGAGATGATTTCTTGATAAGTACGTCTTGACCTGTTGGGTGTTCGCTTAGGTTCGGAGGCGGGGGGGCTATGATTCGGTTTATTTAGTTTTTATTTGTTGTTAATTGTTTGGAGATGGTTAGCTAGCGGTCACGCACGCGAGCACACACATGTGCACGTACACACATATATACTTAAAGAAACGTTCACATGTACACATACATCACCGCTCTGGCGTGCAAATATATGCACATATGTGCGAATGCATGCATAGACACCCGCGTCGCTCCCGCTTACATCAAGTTTTCCTTAAGGTGTTAAAATTGGGTATGGATGCGTTCATACACAGATACATACACACATCGACGCCCCTACCCCCAAGGAGGCGTATACACGGGCCCATGTGCGCATATTGATTCAGGTATACCTGCATCCCCACGCATACATGCAAGCGCATGTGCACACACAGATACCAATACTCGTGAACACATACATCGACATATATACACAGCTGCACGCTTTCACATACGTATGTGGACAGCAGGCAGCGGGCACATATACTCTCACATCCACACACGTATACATAGGTACATGTACATATACATCGGTACCCTGTGTACACACGGATGCACACGTGGACGTACACGTGCGCGTATACACACACATACACACCCAGTTATACAGACAGTTATTGGTATAGACATATTCGTCTACATAGATTTAAATCTAAGTTCATATGTGGGTACATAGGCGCAATACTTTCGCTCGATGTAGACATGATTATACATAGATATGAGCATAAACTCATTCCCAGGGTCAGATACATAATATTTTCATTTTCATTTGTGGGGTTTTTTTTTGGTTAGATGTGGGTGCACACGGGAGCGCCGACGTACTCCACCGCATACATATACATAGCTACAGATGCACATCCCCACGCACACAGATATACATGCATACACATATGCACACAGATATGCTCTCGTTATATACATCTGCAAAGATTCATACCTCCACTCCCTCAAGCACCGATATGTTCCCACGCATATACATACAGGTATATAGCGTGACATGCCGTAAATATGGGCACAGGTTTCATCCACATATACTTACATACGCATTAATAAACTCCGACGTACCCGGGATAGTGGTCCTAGGTAGCCATGTTTATAGATTTTGAGGAGGTGTTTGAGGTGGTTTATATGGGTATTGAGTGCTGTAGTTATTGTTCTAAGTTGGGGTATTTGTTTTTTTTGGGGGGGTATTATCGATCAGTTTAGGCAGAAGGCTATATATCATACTCTAAGGTATGTGCCTGTGCAAATGAGGCATCGGTTAGTTGTACATTTCCATGCGTACTTACCTGTGCAGGTGTAAATCCACATAGTTTTCCCCGCTCTTCTCGCACCCATCCCCTGTTCACTCTTTCATCCCATAACAACGAACATTTCTATAAAAGTCTGAGGAAGCTACAGACGGCCAAAAAACGGCCGAGTAGCTGAAACAATAATGTAACTTAACAGAAAGATACGGTAATAAAAAATAAAACGTATATATATATATA
>NC_136488.1:85860518-85865518 GCF_053919585.1 Euprymna scolopes
CTTTTCTACAAACCAATCCGCAAGATTATCAATATTGTGTAGAAAAGTACACACTCACAAGGTGACTAATAGTGTGTCGTATTTAATTTCACGTTCAATATGATTATTTCTCATTTGAAATATCTTGGTATTGGTACAAAAGCCTGTAGTTCGATCGTTCGGGCTGGAATCAAATTTTAGACAATTAACTCGAGTTGGGATTAAATATTCAGAAATATTTGACACTGATATGATTTAGATTCATCTCTACTTCTCAAAACTTGGCTGAGTAAAGAAATGAAAAGTATTTTCTCTCACCAGTTGACAACGTAATTCTACTATATCTTTCTTCTGTTGGTTTTTGGTTAGCCTTTCCAGACTCCAAGAGAGGAATCTATCTAGTCTGCTGGAATATCTAGCTTATTTCTAGCTAAGGTAGTATTATTAAAAGGATACACTAGCCATTGTGTGTGTCAGTTTACGAGGGGTGTGCAATAAGTAACGCCTCTGACCCACTTCCCATAGCAGTAGAGCAACGAAACTTGGCACAGTTATTAGTCTTTCTCTACATAGGAAGCAGCCATAGTTATGCATTTCTCCCATCGTTTGATGCAGCTCTGGAGACCGTTTCTGTAGAACACCCTAGGTTGGTCCTCCAACCACGGCGTGACGTCAGAAATCAAGGCTGCATTATTTGGGAAACGCTTTCCTAACAAAAACAACTTCATGACTGGAAAGAGGTGAAAGTCAGAGGGTGCAAGGTCAAGAGAGTATGGAGATTGGGGAGGATTTTATAACCACGCGCCCGTGCTTCTGATCTGACGATATGCGAGTTGTGGACCGGAGCGTTGTCCTGCAGGAGGGGGGTACATTTGCTGATCTTGCTCCTCCTCTTAATTTTGATAGCTTTCCTTAATTTCTTCAAAAGTGAAGCATAATAGGCTCCTATAATTGTGGTACCCTTTGCCAGGAAATCTGTCATCACTACTCCGTCCTGGTCCCAGAAGACTGTGAGTATGATCTTGCCAGAGGAGGGCTGCACCCTTGCCTTCTTTGGAGGTGGTGAGTCCAAGTGCTTCCACTGCATTGACTGGGCTTTGGTTTCTGGATCATAGTGATGGACCCAGGTTTCATCCTGTGTAATCAGTCTTTTGAAAAACTTTGACTCATCTCCTTGGCACATCTCCAAATTCATCCTCGAGCACTCGACGTGTTCTCGCTTCTGGAATGGTATGAGCAACCTGGGAATCCATCTGGCAGACACCTTATGCATATGCAAATGGTCATGAATGATAGTTTCCATAGACCCTGTACTAATGTTGACATCTTGGGCTATTTGGCGAATAGTAATGCGCTGATCTTCCAAAATGGCAGCCTCAACTGGACGGACAGATGCCTCATTAATGGCAGAAGGGGGGCGACCAGGTCTGGGAGCTGTTTCTACAGACTTCCAACCATGTTTGAATTCACGATGCCAGCGTTTTACAAGGTCATACGATGGGGCATTATCACCATAACTTTCTTTCATTTCATCAAAAGTCTCCTGTGGTATGCGTCCTTTCAAATAGAAAAACCGGATCACTGCTCGACATTCAACAGGCTCCATTACACACCTGACTCAGTTCAAACAGAAACCACAATTATTTCAGAGCTGTAATTTGCCACATAACCCGTAGAGATATAAATCATTGCACATACAAGATTTCAGCTAGATAAGACAACTGGAAGTTGGTCAAAGGCATTACTTATTGCCCGCCCATCGTATAATTATGCTTATAGAAATCCTAGTTGGGATTCCGATACTATGTTATTTTCAATATTTGCAGTTCACTTTTAAGGTAAAATGTTCTCATGCCAGTGTGTCCTGTCAACCTCCCATACAGAGACTGCAGACAGCTGAGGATTGGATCTAGTAAGCATTCAAAATAACATTCACTGCATACTCAATCTGTTTACCATAATGCTGTTAACAACAGATCTCTAGTTGGAATACCGAATTTCGGGGATACTGAGAGTTTTTTTCACGTGTCTATCTTTCTAGATTGACGTTCCTATTGACATGCCTACTCATGAGTTAGACACAAGGTTGTTTTTTTTATATCGGGGAAAACACTGCTCCCCCAAAAGGGCAGTCTGTATTCGATCAAAACTAAAATTTGCTTCGCCTTTACTGACTGATGTCGGAAGAAGATGAATTGTAATAACAGAACAGATACAACACTTACTCATAGCGAAAAGGAAGGCTGATAGTGATTTGTTGACTTATTACTAAGTCGAGCATTGCATATCTTAGATTCGCTTTACGTCAAAATAGTCTACTAGAATCAATTAAACAATATTTTCTGGTAGTAATTATGTTAGCATATACGTTTCTATCTGAATACGTCCACACACATTGTTTATCATAAATAATGCTCAGTCAAATTCGTATTTCGTTATTGTCAGAATCTTTATCAGCATCGAAATTACAGATCAACTCAGTTCCTGTTGAAAGATTAAGATTCTTAAGCAAATGTATATCATTCAAATACGGTAGTGTTTGGATATTATATATATATATATATATATATATATATATATATATATATATATATATATATATATATATATATATATATGTATATATAAATATATATAGTGTTTGGATACATATATATATATAGTGTTTGAATATATATATATATAGTGTTTGAATATATATATATATATATATATATATATATATATATATATATATAGTGTTTGGATATATAAATATATATATAGTTTTGAAGATATATATATATATATATAGTGTTAGGATATATAAATATATATATATGTATATATATAGTGCTCGGATATATATATATATATATATATATATATATATATATAGTTTTGAAGATATATATATAGTGTTAGGATATATAAATATATATATATGTATATATATATATAGTGCTCGGATATATATATATATATATATATATATATATAGTGTTTGGATATATATATATATATATATATATATATATATATATATATATAGTGTTTGGATATATATATATATATATATATATATATATAGTGTTTGGATATATATATATGTATATATATATATATATATATATATATATAGTGTTTGGAGATATATATATATATATATATATATATATATATAAATATATATAGTGTTTGGAGATATATATATATATATATATATATATATATAAATATATATATATAGTGTTTGGAGATATATATATATATAGTGTTTCGATATATATATATATAGTGTTTGTATATATGTATATATAGTGTTTGCATATATATATATATATATATATAGTGTTTGCATATATATATATATAATATAGTGTTTCAATATATATATATATATATATATATAATATAGTGTTTGGATATATATACATATATATATATATATATAATATAGTGTTTCAATATATGTGTATATATATATAATATAGTGCTTGGATATATATACATATATATATAATATAGTGTTTGGATATATATATATATATATATATATATATATATATATATAATATAGTGTTTGGATATATATACATATATATATAATATAGTGTTTGGATATATATATATATATATATATATATATATATATATAATATAGTGTTAGGATATATATATATATATAATATAGTGTTTGGATATATATATATATATATATATATATATATATATATATATATATATATGTATATATATATATAATATAGTGTTTGGATGTATATATACATATGTATATATATATAATATAGTGTTTGGATATATATATATATATAATATAGTGTTTGGATATATATATATATGTATATATATATAATATAGTGTTTGGCTATATATATATATATATATATATATATATATATATATATATATATATATATATATATAATATAGTGTTTGGCTATATATATATATATATATATATATATATATATATAATAAAGTAGCAGTTTTAGTCATTTAAAACTTTTTACAAGCTTCACCGCTCACTCATTTTTCGCCTCCATTTCAAACAATCATTACAGTTTATAGATCACCTTCTCAGCTATATTGCGGGGAAAAAAATCAATTTTTGGTCAGTAAACCAAAAGTTATGCTGAATTTTCTGGTGTTAAAAATCGTAAAAATATGAAAGGAGGTGAGCGACGCTTTTTATGACTGGTTCCCCATATCAACCACGTCGCTTCAGCAACTATTGTTGCTACTAATTCGAAAAGAGAAGTAACAGGTGGAACAGTGCGAATGAAAGCACGAAAAGGGAGAATATTGGGGGGGGGGTATTGATGTACATCGTTATTACATAAATGTTATGGAGCCAAAAAAAAAATAAGACTGAAATTAAACAAAGAACAAGTGAATTTATTGGAAACCTGGAAAAATCATGTATTACAATAGAAAAATGCGAGCATGAAAAGTAATATTGTTAAGCTTAAACATGGAAAAGTAAAGGACTAGTTGTTAAAACTCAAAAAGAAAAGGACAAGATATTCTAGTAAAAAATATAATACATTTGTAACTTAAAATATTGCAGCATTCAGAATTTTTTAACACGATTTATAACATTATGTAATAATTTTTTAATGCTGCAATATTTTAAGTTATAAATTTATTATATTTTTTACTAGAATATCCTGTCTTTTCCTTTTCCAGTTTTACCAACTAGTTCTTTACTTTTCCATGTTTAAGCTTAACCATATTACTTTTCATGCTAGCATTTTTTTATTATAATCCCTATATAATTCAGTTTTGTCTCGCTCTTACATTGATAATAGAGTCATACGTTTTCTATTTAAAAATTACTAAAACAAACTTTTTAATATACTCAGTAATTGATAGGCGAGCAATTACATCGAGGTTTACTAATTTGCATAATCGTTTGAAAACGAGCGTTAATTAATTACTCATTCATTTTTCATGATTCCTTAATAGATAATTGGTTTCATTTCACTACGACGTAGAATTTTATATATCCATAGTTTTTA